>NC_032017.1:9062711-9100360 GCF_001865875.1 Lupinus angustifolius | reverse complement strand
ATAATTGTTCATGTCTTTGTTTAGTGTCTGTTGGCGATGATTAGTATTTCCGCCCTTTCTTTTGGATTTTGTATATGTTAGTGGCGATGTAGTTTCCGCCTTTGTTGATTTAGTTTGTATGAACTAAAGATGACTTAACCGTTTATATGCATTGTGTTATTCAGAAAATTGTGAATCAGGTTAAGTTATCATTCGATAACGATAAGTTGATTTTCCGCATTTGAGTTACTTAAAGTGATGTCCCGGAAAAGGAAGGTTTTAAAAAAGAAACAATTTTATACAATCTCTTTATTCAAAAAAAAAAATTTTACCCATTTTTCCGCAATGTTTTTGAGAAGTATTTTTCGGGGCGTTACAATACTTGATACCAATACACATGAGATTTTCATATCTAGGAACATTATATTTTACGAGCATATCTTCCCATTCCAAGGCTCAGTCCACACTGAGACAGACCCTAGTCTAGTTTTACCTATTGACAGTACCTATAATGATGTAAATAGTGGACCTATTCTCCAAGCGTACAGAGATCTGCCATCTTTACCTCTCACCATAATAGGAGACCAAAACATAACCAATAATCCATCCATCAACCCTACTGAGAACAACATAACCATTACTGAGACACAAGATGAACTCATATTCAGTCCCATATTCCTAGAAGATCACTAAGGACCAAACACAAACCTTAATATTTAGAGGATTACCATTGTGCCTTAACCAAAATACTCAAAAATAAGATACATGATATCTAAGAGTTTATCCTATAATCAACTATCTATTTCTCATAAACATTTCCCTATTAGCATATCCTCTAATGTTGAACCTGACACCTACCATGAAACTATAAAACATGTATGTTGGCAAAAGACTATTCAAAATGAACTGAATACCAATAACACCTGGATCCTAACCACACTTCCTAGCACCAAGAAGGCAATATGATGCAAATGTGTTTTTAAGCTCAAGTACAAATCAGATGGATCTATAGAAAGGCACAAGGCAAGACTTGTTGCCAAAGGTTTTTCCCAAACAGAAGGTCTTGATTATATGGAGACTTTTAGCCCAGTTATCAAAATGACTACTATTATAGTCATTTTGGCCCTTGCTACAACCAACAATTGGCACTTACACCAATTGGTTGTTAACACAACTTTCCTCCATGATGATCTTAAAGAGAATGTGTATATGCAAGTCCCTCCAGGCCTCATTGTTAATCAACCAGAAATGGTTTGAAAACTCCAGAAATCCCTATGTGGATTAAAGCAATCTAGTAAGCAATGACATGAAAAACTAACTAGCACTCTCATCCAAACAGGTTATCAAAAATCATTTGCTGATTATTCCTTTTTCACTAAATCTACATCTTCTTCTTTTACTGCTATTTTAGTATATGTAGATGACCTTGTTTTAGCAGGCAATAACATGAATGAAATTAATAACATAAAGAGCATTCTCAATGCAAAATTCAGTATCAATGATCTTGGACCTTTAAAATACTTCCTAGGAATTGAAATAGCAAGATCTAGGAAAGGTATTCTATTATATCAAAGAAAGTATGCACTTGATATTTTGCAGGAAACTGGAATGATTACTTCAAAATCATGCTCTACCCCAATGGAATATGGAAAACGATTAATCAGCCTTGAATCAGGAACACCACTCACCAATCCTAGCATCTATAGAAGACTTATGAGTAAGCTCTTGTACCTAGCTCATACTATACCCGATATCAGTTTTTCTGTAGGCCACTTGAGCCAATTTCTATCGAAACCCACTGACAAGCACTTTGAGGGAGCAAATAGAATTTTGAGATACATCAAAGGCTCCATCAGTGTTGGAGTTTTCTTTCCTACATATTGTGATTTCAAGATTAAAGGATATACAGATTCAGATTGGGCAGGATGTCCTGACTCTAGAAAATTTGTCTCTGCATATTGCTTTTATCTAGGAAACTCCCTTATTTCATGGAAAAGCAAGAAGCAGCATGTTGTTGCAAGATCTTCCGCAGAAGCAGAATATAGAACAATGGCTTTAGGAGCTTGTGAGACACAATGGTTGCTCTATCTACTAGAAGACTTGCAGATCCCTCATCTTCAACCAATCATAGTTTATTGTGACAACCAATCAGTCATCCATATAACTGTAAATCTTGTATTCCATGAAAGAACAAAACACATAGAAGTTGATTATCATTCAGTCAGAGAAAACATTCAAACTGGATTATTATATCTGCTTTCCATTCCAACTGATTCACAAATAGCTGACTTATTAACCAAAGTTATGTCTCCTCACACATTTCATCACCTCTTCTCCAAGCTCGGGATGTTAAACATCCACATCCCAGCTTGTGGGGGCATGTTAGAATCCAAGGAAGAAGATCCTCATGCCATTCAACTCCATGAGAGTAACACCAAAGACAAGTTGGAATAATGCCTTATATTCATGTTTGCCTTTAGTTGTTTTTAAATGTTTATGGGCATGTTTTTCATATAAGCCTAATTCAGTAGTTTCTACTTTTATCTTTTCAGTTTGGGTTTGGTTGTTATGTTAGTTATCATAACCAACTCAAGCTCCTATAAATAGCTTGCAACTCATCTTGTATAATTATTCAAAGCAATTCAAATCAACTAAGTCTAGAGACATTATTCAATCAGTGGTCTGCTTTTCTTTGCTTCTTCATCACCAAGATGAGATACCATGTTTAACATAGTTGCCCATTTTAAGGTAAAATACTCCAACAATAACTTATACAACATGCACTTATATACAACATCATTTTACAGTTCTTTACACAAATTGTTAATATAATTCCACTAAGATTACATAAAATGTTCATGGTAACTTTCAGACATTTTTATTAATAAAAAAATTACATATAAGTATTGCAAAGTTAAAATATAATTAAAAAATAAATTATGAACACGATTAAATATTGCAAATATGACCCACCTATAAAATAATTCCTCTAAGTTAGATTATAAAATAATACCAGAGACTTTTCCTTATGCATTAGATTATCTGACATCCCATATTAGGCCTATTTAAGTATTTAAGATCAAAAGTTGGAAAATATATAAATGTACCTCTTAAAGTATGGAAGAACTTTTTCTCCATTTACTCACTCAACTTTCTCATCCTATAAGATAACATTTTTTCTACCTTATTCAAACTTTATTTGTTTGGTTTATATAGTTTATATATTTTTTCTACTAACTCAATGTGCAAATCAACACATATTATTTTATATTGCTCCCTAAGTCAACCTTGAACTATGCATCTTGAATAACTATTTTTTCAAATTAATTCCTCGAGTAAATTATTGCTCAAGTATTTAATGACATGCCAAAAACATATATATCTTTGGCTTAGTATATCCAATCATTTCAAATTGTTCATTATTATGTCTTTACATTTTTAGTGTTTGACTTCAACAGAAGAAATATGGAGCAACATGTGCAAATGCACACGTATAATAGTAGTATAGTTCTGAAATATATGAAAATTGGATCTATTTGATTATATATCTATTGATACTTAATTTTTTCAAATTTAAGATAAGTAACCTAGATGATATATAATTATTAGGGTAAATTATATTAGTACCCCTAACTTTTAGTGAAATTACATAAGTTATTCCTTTTTTTTTGTAGCTACACAAACCACCCTTAATTACGGGTGTAAGCGGTTCTCATTTAAATTACGAAACCAGTGAAACCGAACTGAACCAAACCATAAAATACGGTTCGATTTGGTTATTTTTTAAGGAACCATTTATATTCTATTTTCTTCACAATTTTAGAAATTTAGGAATCATTGGAACCTAACCACTTATTAAATAAATAGATACTAAAGAATAATATTGTATTGTTGTTGGAATTCTTCAACCAATTTTGTGTGAATTGTACTATTATATATGTACATATCCTTAGTTTGAAACTAACATATATCATAAATTGTTATATATGTTACTAATTATGAAATGTGATGTTATATATGTTACTAATTGATATATACTATTAAATTGTTATGTATGTTACTAAACGTGTATTATGCTAATTGTGAATTGTAATATATTTGGTAATTCATTTTTCTTCACAAATTACATAATTATTATATATATTATTAACAAGCAATTATGAGTTTCAATTTTTACTCATTTATTAGTGTTTTTCCTTTTATAGACAAACAATATCTCTTGTAATACATTTTGAACTTTAAATTGGTGCAAAATAAATAAAAAAACAATAAAACTATGGAACCGAATCAAACAATTCTTGAGGGGTTCAGTTCAGTTTGGTTCCTGCAACAAAATTTGTGATTAATTGAGATGAACCGAACCATGTCTTTGTGATCAATTCAGTCACTGAATTAAACAAAAAATTGAATTGAAATTTTACACTCAAACCCTTAATTACATATGCATTACACTAAGTACATCTACACGAAAAATAAGTGTGATCATTTAAATAAAAAGTAAAAATATAATTAAGTTAGACAAAATATAATATATTATCGAGACAGGTCCATATAATACAACCATCAATGCCTCTTCAATATGGGAGGTCAATGTTTAAATTAATTACACTTATCACTCATTTTTTGTTTAAAATATTAACTTGTATCTTCTATATGGGAGGTCAATGTAAGATATGTATATAAATTAATGGGTTTATGTAGGTGTAGAAAAGGTAGATGTGATTTGTATATTTCACTAGAACTGGAGAATGTGTATGTAACTTACTCTAATTATTAATCAAGGAGATCAATAAAATTTATATTTTATAAAATATTAGTAACAATAATTTCCTTAATTTAATTTAGAGATAGAATTCACTTACACCAATAATAAGTTTAAAAAACTTACTTCACATCTTAATGTGCATTTAGTATGAATTATATTTTTAGTTTCAGTTTATAAACTATGATATTATAAACTGTTAAGATTATAATTTCTTTATGTATGAGTACATTAGTTGAAAAATGAAAGTAAACTAATTTGTTTGTGTGGGTAAGGTAGAAAGACTATATTTTACATAGTAAATGATAGAAATGGTATGAGGTTATTTGTTTATATTATAATTATTTTGTTATTTTTACACTATTTTTTAAATATACATATTTTTTAATATGTAGGTGTAGGAAATGTATGAGTAATTTGTATAATTTTACTAAAACTAAAAAAATATGAATTCAATTTACTCTAATTATTAATCAAGAAGATCAATATAATTTATATTTTATAAAATAGTAGTAACAAGAATATCCTTAATTTAATTTAGAGATGGAATTTACCTTTTAAGTTTAAAAAACATGTTTCACATCTTAGCGTATATTTAATATGGATTATGTATTTAGTTTCAATTTATAAACTATGAGATTATAATATGTTAAGATTATAATTTCTTTATGTACGAGTATCTTAGCTGAAAACTAAAAGTAAATTATTTTGTTTTGTTTCAGTAAGGTAGAAAGATTATTTTTTACATAGTAAATTACAAAAAAAAAAATATGATGTTATTTATTTATATTATGATTATTTTAGTTATTTTTACACTATTTTTTAAATATAAATTTTTTAATATTTACCATCATATGTATTTTTACTATAAACTTTTGTAATTTTTAATATTTCATAACAAATGCTAAAAAATATATATTAAAATAAAAATCAATCAATATTAAAAATAACATAACACACAAATAAATAGAAGTTGGTAAACTTCTATTTATTTATAGAGTAAATTACTGAAAATAATATGAGGTTATTTATCATCATATATTCATTTACTCAGAGATCCATTTTTTAAATATACATTTTTATATTATCATAATATTTTGTAACTTTTTTTACTTCATTACAAAAACTAAAAAAATTAAAATAAAAGACAATATAAAAACCAATATCAATATTTAAAAAAACATGACACATATTTATAATATGAAGTTTGGTATGATAACCTTGAAGGTAGGGGTAAAATGAGAATGGTTATTATAATAGAAAAATAAGTCAACTTTAAAATAGACAACCCATGGTAGAATACCTTTCATTTTATGACTTTTTTCCCAAAAGAAATAAGCTGAATTTATAATCTAAATAGATTATCAAACATATTTATATTGTAACTTTAAGCTTATTTTAAAGAAAAAACCACTTTAAAATAGACAACTCATGGTAGAGGAACTTCCATTTTATGATTTTTTCCCACAAAAAATAAGTAAAATTTATAATCTAGATAAGTTATCAAATATACATGATGTAACTTTAAGCTTATTTTTTTAACAAAAAAAGCCAACTTTAAAATAGACAACCCATGATAGAGAACTTCATTTTATGACTTTTTTCCCACAAAAAATAAGTTGAAATTATAATCTAGATAAGTTATCAAATATACTTATGTTGTAACTTTAAGTTTCTTTTAAAAAAAGCAAAAACTATAAACTTTGATTTATACCAAACATGACTTAGTCATCATTTTAGGAGAATACAATGATTTGAATTAATGAGTAAATCTAAATTATTAGATTTCTATAGAATTAGTAGCTAATATTAAGTTTAAGCGTATTCCATTTCATTTACATCACTAGTGAGTAGTGAAGGGCAATTTCGTAGTTTATCCGAAAAATCAAGGGCACAAGTGCGAATAAAATTGTTTCCCTCAACCTCATTGTCAAACAGTTTTCAAAACCCTCACTCTGTCATTGTTGCCTTCGAAGCCGCTTTCTGTTCCTTACATCGTTCAATTCCGAAGAACCCTAACATTTTTGAAATCGTCAAGTTTCATTTTTGACCTCTCTATTCGTCGATTCATACTTATTATCTTCTGGGTTGTTTTTTGTTTTGAATGAAATGGTCACTGTTAGTGGTAATGGTAGTGGTTCAAGAATGGAAGGTGTGAGTGGTACCCATATACTCTCTGCAAGAGTTCGCAAAACCATTCAATCTATCAAGGAAATCGTGGGTAATCATTCTGATTCTGATATCTATGTTGTCCTGAAGGAAAGTAATATGGATCCTAATGAAACTACTCAGAAATTGCTCCATCAAGGTCTGTGTGAATGGGACTAAACTCTTATTTTTTGTTTTAATTTTTTTATTGTGGTTGGTATTTTTTATTGTTTGTTTGTTGATTTTGGTTTAATGGGGTTCTTTTTGTTTAATGGGGTGCTTTGAATTAATGGAAAGTGTTTCACGAGTTTCTTATGTTGGTGTAATTCGTGTATGGGCTGCATTTTTTTATGTTTGGTTTTTTATTATTACAATCTATCAAGAGTTTGTAGTGATTTTCCTGTGCATGATTTTGTGGCAAATTTGACTTGTTCTGGTGGAGTTTTAGTTAAATTCAGTCAGTGTGAAAAGGTTTCTTTGTTTGCTTGATTTTTTGTTGTTGCAGTTTCATGATTTTTTGTTTGTGTTTTTGGTTTTGTATTTATTTTGAGTGGTTGCTGCAATTGGCAATGCAGCATTGACTTTGTTGCACCTGTTGTAATTTTGAGCTGATCAATAATAACCATCTTTGTGACCATCATGAAGGTGAAATTTTAGGGCAATGAATATTGCGTTTGCTTAAACATGATTCCCTTGCTTTTATGACTTTTTGTTTGAGAAAGTAGAGGAGTAAGTTAAATAGTTTATTGGCAACAAGGTTTGGGTGCAGTGGTAAGCAAACTGTATTGTAAAACATAGTTGCATAATTCTTTCATTACCCCATGTATCACATATCGAGTTCACCGTACCATCTACCACATAATGAATTCACCAGACCATGTACCAAGTACCATGTTCGTCATAGAGAAGGTCTTATAAAATTAATGTAAAAATTGATGATTTGAGTACCAATTGAACCACATACCGATACCGTTGTTGCGCACCATATAACTATGTTTTAAAGTTCATACCCTAGAGAAGGGAATTGTTGGGAAGTGCTCCTAGCTCCAACATTGCCCAAGAGTTAATTTATCAGTACTGTATTCCATCTCACTTCTATCTGTTCCACTCCCCCCACACCTCCATTGGTGTAACTTTAGTTCCTGGGTGGCATATCATGTCTATGACCTTTTTATGTTTCGAGGAGTGAGGATACCAACAATAATAGTTTATAAAAATGAAATTATAAGAGGGCCAAAAGCACCGAGGCTAAGTGATATTTGATTAGTTTTAGACATGTTTATTCATTGAATCAATAAATGTCGGTATCTACAATGAGGCCTACTTATACATGTCTTCTCAATTTCTGTATTAAAATATATTATGCTTCTTATGATTTATCTCTTATCAACATTCTTCTTGGTTGTTCAGTATTGCCAATGTTTGGGGTAGGAATACTTGCCTTGAGATTATATGGTCTAATGTAAATATAATAGATTTCATTGACATGCTCTAATAGAAATGTCAGTGACGCTGGTTTAAGGTGCAATAGTTAGGTGGACTAGATTGGGATATGTAACTGCATCATATTGTCTTGAACCATGAATATGATTTGAAATTGGTACGTGCATTTTGTCATATTCCTTGTCCTATTTTAACTGTGTTTTGAAAGAAAATTAATGAATGAAGATATATAATTTCCTAATATATGTTGTGATTTTGCTATTCAGATCCATTCCATGAGGTCAAGAGAAGGAGAGATCGGAAGAAGGAGGTATCACCTCTTGATACTTTTCTTGTTGGCTTATTAAATCCATGAATACATTACGGAGTACTAACCTTTTCAATCAATGACTTATTGGAAAGTATGTGATTGCAGCCTCAGAATCAGAATATTGGGAACAACAACTCTGCTGAGCATCCTGAGGCACAAAGGTATTCTGAGAATGTTGGTCGGGGAATGAAATTTCATGTTCCTTCTGTGCGTAATGTTGGAAGAGCAAACTACTCTCGGAATACTTTACCTGGTAATATGCTTGTTTTGAAGGATTTAAGTGTGATGCCCTGATTAGCATCTATGTCAGAACAAATGAGCGTTTCTTTTTTTGTAAACTACTTCGAAATAATAGTTTCTATTATTATTGCTATAGAATAGGTTAGTAGGGAAGCTAATGTGGTTGAAGACAGTAAATTTAAATGATAAGTTTTATGTTTTTGTTTCTCACTTGGTAATTGGTACTTAACTATGAGCCATATTATGAAGCTATGAGAGAGGATAATTTAGCGGAGTTTGAGACAAGAGACAAATATGACTAAAAACCAATTTGGTTTTATGTCTGGGAGGTCGACCATGGAGGCTATATACTTTTTACGGCGATTGATGGAGAGATATTGAATGAACCAAAGACACTTGCACATGATCTTCATTGATTTGAAGAGGGTGTATGATAAGGTGTTAGAGACTAGAGAGGTTTTGTGGAAACTTTTAGAGAAGAAAGATATTCGAATTGCCTACATTCGAGCAATCAAGGATATGTATGATGTGGTCAAAACCTGCGTGAGAACACAAGACGTGGTCTCAAATTTTTTTTTTTGCCGTAGCACTACACGAATACTTAACATTGAACCCCTACTTGTTTACATTGGTCTTGGATGTGTTTAAGAACATATTTAGTGGGAAACTAGAGATAAGAATTAAAGGGAAGCTAGAAGAGTGAAGACAAGTTTTAGAAGCACATGACTTTTATATAAGTTGAGATAAGACAAAGTATGTGGAATGTAACTTTAGCAAGAAGTGAATAATCCTATTGTAGAGGTAAATATTTTGGTATCTTGGATTAATCATACAAGACGATGGAGAAATCGATGAAGATGTGAACTATAGGATTCAAGTGGGTTGGACGAAATGATGGAGTACTTTAGGTGTCATATGCAATAAAAAGGTACCACTTAAGCTTAAGGGAATGTTTTACTATATGACTATAAGGTCTGCAATGTTATATGAGACTAGGTGTTGAACAATAAAATGTCAACAAGAGAATAGACTCTATGTTGTAGAGATGAGATGTTGCATTGGATGAGTAAATACACTAGATAAGATAGGATTAGAAATGAATGTATAAGGTCCAAGTAGAAAGATGGAGTAACTCCTATTGCAGAAAAAGTGGTAGAATCACACCTTAGATGGTTTGAGCATGTATGGAGGAGACCAGTAGAAGATCCTATAAGGAAAGTAGATCAAATGAAGGTTAGTCAAATTCCTAGAGGAAGATAGAGATTAAAAAAATCATAGGGAAACAATTAAGAAAGACTTAGAGATCAATGTTTTGTTAATGAACATGATTTATGAGGACATTATTGTGTCGTTCAATCCTCGGTGACCTCACTTAGTGAGATTAAGACTTGATTGTTGTTGTTACTTAAGACATGCTTCACTTAGTGAGATTAAAGTTTGATTGTTATTGTTACTTAACTTAAGACACGCTTAGTACTTCTTGCGCCATGGTTTTTTCTGTTGCTTTTCTCTTTTGTCATTCTATCTCTTTGATTGGGAAGGTGAGTGTTTAATTTTTTTCCTTTTGTAAAATATAAAGCCCAATTGATTGGGGTTATTTTAGTTAGATTAAACATCATTCGTGTCCTTGAATGAATCATGACCAACCAACTAAGTCCCTCAAAGATTATGTCTACAACTAAGTCCCCTGAAGAGTCAAATTCACACCACTTTCGTCAATTGTCCAACATGGCATGCATCTGGAATACCATATGAGATGCATCTGGAATGCCATGTAGGATGCTGATAAGAGTAAGGGTAGGTCTAGATTTAAAAAATGTATATAGAAGAGGGAAGAGGAAAGTTTGGTTAAGTAAATAACAAACTTCCTACTTTAACCTTAGGTAGTTAATTCGGTTGGAAGTCTATAAATAGAAGGAGATGCCTAGGGTAGTTAGTTAGGGAAATCAATTCTGATTTGGGGAAATCAGAGAGGGTTAGGATTGTGAAATTTTAGAGTGTTCATTCTCTTCTACTTGTAAACCTATTCTTCATTCTAATAAAAAAAGTTAGAACCCTGCCAAGAATCAATTTGATTCTGGTGTTGGGGCATTTCCTTTCAATTTTCCCATTCTTTCTATATTTCTTAGATACCAGTTCTTAACATATGCACCTAAAATGCCACATTAGTCTCAGGGACTTGCTTGGTAGAACATAATCTTTGAGTGACTAAGTTGGTTTACTGCAAATCTTTCAAGGACTTGAACGGTGTTCTACTCTTTTAGTTATCTTCTGAAGATGAATATTTGTGATTTTTCGTTCTGAAATCTTAAATTTTATGTGTTCAAATAACTAAATCGATCATTTTTTTCTTGAATGGTTGATAGCATTATTATGTGAGCTGATCTTAAATTCTTGTCAAATGTTTCAGGCAATGGTAGAGAGTTCCGTGTTGTCAGAGACAACAGAGTAATAAATCGTATATATAAAGAAGTAAAGCCTCCTTCAGTGCAATGCTCCACATCCGCCAATGAGCAATCAAATGCAAACACATCTGAAAAGGGGTATGTTTGGGATTTGAAGTTATCCTAATTTAGCAGTTTTGGTTGACTTCTCTTTTAATATCTAGTGTCAGTGGTTGTCTATATATGCATATCCCTTGACTTGTAGCCTCAGAGTTAGGTTCAGTTTTTCAAAGATACTTATGCACTAGAGGTGAAAGAAATGTATGTGTACCTTAGTTATGAATATATTCTAATAGAAAAGGTTGTTTAAATAAGAGATGGCGCATAAATTATTTAAAACATGGATTGTGATGAATGCAAACAAAAAATATTTTATATCATCATGCAAGTTATGATGCTGGGATAGAAAGGTTAGAATTTATGTAGACAAGAAAGGGTTAGAAGTTATTCAGATGATGAGAGGTAAACATATCATGTGAAGATCAAATTCAGCATTATAATTTTGGGTCTTCCTTTTACTTGTACAATTGATCTCGTTGAATGATCATTGCCAGCTACTAAGGTGGTGATGCAGGATATCAGAAGCTTTAGGTTTTAGAAGGCTGTAGTTAAGGTTCTTGCATATTGGTTCATCAATGCTGGAAAATAGATGGATCGAATGTCCATTGAATATAATTGAGGGTAAGGGTGATTTGGAAGATATGAGAAAGGATGTTAGGGTTGTATGGGTAACTACTTTTGAGTTTTTAGTGCTATAAGCAGTACTTGCAAATTAGAATTTGCAATTTCTAGGTCAAAGCTAAGGTAAATAGGACTGGCCAATGCACTAGGTCCTCACCCAGTGGGGTCAAGTAGACGGAACACAGGAAGAATCAACTAATTTGTTGTGGTGAATTTTTGGTTATGGTCTCATTGGTCTGCCAAAGAAATCTGATTTCGGAAGTAAATAAGATAGAAGGGGGAAGAAAATAGACCTAGACATCATGCCTATTGTTTTATTGCATCACTGATCAGTGATATAAAGCCGAAGCATTTTAAAACAGTTTAAATAGCCTTATTAGTTTTTCACAAGAAATTTCTAATCCTATATGGTTTGAGACTCTGCTACTATAAAGCACATAGTATACATTTTATAAAATTATAAAAGGATGGACTAACTAATCTTAACATGCCTACAACTTGCAAGGTGTCTGGAATAATGTAAGTAGCACCAGAATGGAACTGAACTGAAATGTGAAGATGATTTTGATCTTCTAGATTATGCTTTCTTGATGCTAACAGTAGAAATCTGATAAACAGTTCTATAGTTTGTTCTGTAACCGTTGTTGGCACTGGATTGAACATTGAAGCATGAAAGCAGAAAGGGTCATGTAGAAGTACTCAGACATTAATCTAGATACAACATGTATCCACCATGTTCAAACTCTGAATCTACTTAGGAACATGTAAAATCCTAAGAACAATGAGACATGGTGAAATCCAAAGCTTTAGTCTTACTAGGTCGGGTCGACTAGAAGTCATAATGCTGTCATAAATCATGTCTATTGACAAATCATTGATCTTTAAATTTTTCCTAATCGTTTCCCCTATCATATTTTTTGGCATCTCTCTGTCTCTAGAAATTGGACTAAACACAATTTGATCTACTTTCATTAATAGAGTTTCTAACGGTCTTCTCCGCACATGTCAAAACTACCTAAGGTGTACTTCTACCATCTTTTCTACAGTAGGAGCTCCCCTAATTTTCTCTTTAATGCATTCATTTTAGTCCTATCTTGTCTAATGTGTTCACACTCATCCAATAATCCCATATAATTTGTGAGTTTTGTAGCTATGCGGTAAAATTCTTCTTTAAGTTGTAGTGACACCTTTCTATCTCATATGACACCTGAAGCATTACACCATTTCATCAATCCCACATGAATCTTTTGGGTTGCATTTCCCTCAATTTCTCCTTAGTGTTGTATGATTAACATAAAATACTTAAATCTAGTGACTTTTGATATTGTATGATCTTCAATCTTTACCTCTAAAGTAGAGTTTGTGCGCATCTTGCTACTTACATGCATATACTCCGTCTTATACGAAAGTCATGTTCCTCTAAGGTTTGTTGCACATTTCTACTTTCTCATTTAATTCCTCTTTTGATACTCTAACTAGGACAATATCATTCGCAAAAAACATGTATATACTTGAAATATATCTTTTCGAATGTAAAGGCAATATATGTCCGGGATAATATTTTGATTTATTTTCATATAGTTATTGTGTCATTGAATTTTGAATATAATTTATACATTATCTTCGTTACAGTTCATCAACAGCTGCAACCAATCAAAGCTCATCTGGTGCTAGGAGTTCACCTCAAGCTTTAAATGGTCCTTCTGATTCACATGCTACATACTCTAAAGATGCTGTTTCAAATGTCAACAGAAAATTTGCTTCCGAGGAGAAGCAATGTATTGTTTTGAATGCAGCAGCCAGGGTGCAGTCAATTAAGCCTAACATCACCCAGCAAAATTCTACGACGGTGGCTTCAACCAGTTCTGCAGTTGGGGTGTATTCCTCTTCAACAGATCCAGTTCATGTGCCCTCTCCTGATTCCAGAGTATCCGGTGTTGTTGGGGCCATTAGGCGGGAAGTTGGTGTTGTTGGTGTTCGACGACAGTCTTCAGACAACAAAGTGAAACAATCATCAGTTTCCAGTAATTCTTACACTAACTCTGTTGTTGGAAAAGCTGGCACGTCTGCAAATTCATTTCAACCTGTTGCTGCCCTCTCAAAGACTGAACGATTAAGTCAAACTAATGTAAATGAACCTTCATTCTCTGGCGTGTCAGTTAACAGGCCATCTACGAAGAACCAATATAATAGTAGGCCGCATCAACTTTCCGGGCAGAGAGGTATAAAATGGCATTACCAAATTATGGTTTTGTTTTTTAGATATGGTTTTAATCTTAATTGTCTGTAGTAATGATCTTTAAGATGAAGCATAACTTCAGTTTGGAACAATTGCTCTTGCATATACTTTTTTTATTGGGCATATGAAAAGAATATTAGTTCAGCCAGAACGAGGTTGATCCTAGCAAATATGGAGGTTGGTTCTAGGATTTGAACTCATGGCCTTCCCGTCACAAGACAAGCAACTTTACTGATGCGCTGAGGCTTATGTTCAAATGTGGGACAATTGAATGGGAGATTTTTTTAATGCTTTCTGTTAAGTTGTTTTCTCCTTGTTTCAGAACTCCTAGCTTATTCCATTGTGTAATCAGTATATAATAATGCTGAGTGCTCTTCTCTTTGTTTTTTTATAATTGGCAAAACTATCTATTTTCCATTCTATTATAATGAGATGTTTTATTTTCAGGTAGATTTATTTTATATTTTTAACCATTCCTTCATGTCTAAAATATGTTGACTTGTGATGCAGTTTCCCAGCATAACAAAGAGTGGAAACCTAAAGCAAGCCAGAAGTTGAGCAGTAACAGTCCTGGAGTGATTGGAACACCTAAAAAAACTTCTTCGCCCACAGCAAAAATTTCTAAAGATATCGAATCAAATACAGCAGAGCTTCAAGATAAACTTTCCCAAGTTAATATACATGAGAACCAAAATGTGATCATCGCACAGCATCTTCGAGTTCCAGAGACGGATCGTTGTCGACTGACATTTGGTACCATTGGGACAGAACTTGACTCTTTGAGGCATCGATCTGAGTATCAATTAATAAGAGCTTCTGAAAAATCAGACGAGGAATCTACTGCGAGGTTGGCATTCTGTTTTTCTGTTGTTTCTTTTATTGTATTTACTTTATTTTTATCTTTATATGAAGAGTCAACTTTTGGACATTTGGAAGATAGCTACATAATTAAGACTTACTAATTACCATGAGTTTCTTTGAAGTTTATTATTATTTTGGAAGCCATATTTTCATGTAGTTGATGAAACATTTCAGACATAATTCAATTTGTAATGCTCATATACACTTAGTAAGAACCTGATTATGAACACTGTTTCCGTAGTCTAGTTCTAATATTATTTAATACTTGGTGTCAGCTTGACAGTACCTGCTCCAGAGCTATCCACTGATGAAGTTTCAGGGAGCAAACAGGTGGACTTACAGGACGATCATGTTAGAAGTACTGGGTCGGTCTCTCCTGCATCTGGTGCTGCTGCTGAGCAACAATTGCCTGATAACGAAGTCTCTTCAAGTCCTCATAATCATGACAATTATGCTAAGACTGGATTGGTACGTGATAATGTTCCGTCCTATGCACCTTCAGAGTCACATCAGCAAGATTCTCATGATATGCCGTGCTTCTCGGTGAGTTATTGCTTTATATTCTATCATCCAAATCTGTTTATCATTGGAATTTCCCTTAGGGTCATTGAAACCTGTGGTCAGGTTTCAGTATTGTGCCTGTATGTGGTGATTGATATGTGTGCCATGGACTGTTATGTGCTGTGTGGAACATGGACAATGTTGATACTATTGTTAGAAAGACACTGGATGTGGCCAGAACGGGGTTGGCTCTAGTCTGATATGGTTGAATTGAAACATTGTAGGTCATTCTGTGGCCTGCAAAGATGATATCACTATGTCGAATTTGTTAATGTTTATATATATGGTTTGGGCATTTGCCCTCTATTATTGACTTATTGTTAACTAAGAAATCAATGTTGATAATATTAGGGACGCAATGCAATTATTGTTGATAATAGTTGCGTTGGATAAGTGAACACACTAGACTAGATAGGATTATAAATGAATGCATTAGGGAGAAAGTTGGAGTAGTTCCTATTGCCAAAGAGTTGGAGTAGTTCCTATTAGTTGTGCCTTCTCATCAATGGTAATTGCAGAACTAGGTCACATGAACTCGGCCTGTTTTCATGAGTGACCTTACAGCAACGTAAAAAAGCGCCAAATAAAACCCTAACACACTTTTAAGGCACACGGTTCTGGGAGATCTGACCCACTTGTGTGTGCAACCCCAGGCATTTAGCAGCCCTTGTGAATCGCAAAACACAAACAGAAATCATGATTCAAATGATTTTTGTGATTCATACATGATTCAGGGCCATTTACGATTCTTGTCAGGTTTTCTATCGCCATCTTCCATTTTGGTTTCGTTTTGGGATATGAATCGTAGTATCACTTGATACTAACTACCATACCATGGTTTAATATATCTGCTATCATTGTATAGTGACCATCCCATTATCAGCTATACCCTAATGTTTTGATAGCCGTGAATAATCTGATAAAACTCAAACCTTTGCTACATTACAATTATTTTGTGGTGAATGATTGACAACCTTATATTGTGTTTGGCGTTCATCCCATGCTCTCTTTACTCTTGAGTCTTGACATTTATTGCTGTAGCTGTTTATTGTTGAATAAATACCTTTCTGTTTTGTTTTAGTCTCTTTCCATTCTCAGTTTTAAGTTTCCTTCCTATCAGGCATACGATCCTCCTACCGTCTACGAGGTTCCTTACTTCAGACCCACAGTGGATGAATCTGTACGGGGGCAGGGTCAGCCATCTCTTAATGAGGTATAATTGAATTATAAGTTAGTGGAGTATTTAAAGTCTCATTTAATTGGTTAGTTGTGATTAAATTTATGCATGTAAGGTTAATTTTTTCCTTGATCCAGTTTGTATCTAAGAGTGAGTATTTTTATTTGGTTTAAACCAAAGATATGTAAGAGAGTAAGAGTGAGTTTTGGAGTTCACTTATTGAATCTTAATGAAGTATCACTTAATGGCCCACAAACCATGTTTTTCAGAATGATAAAGTTTAATTGCATGTGGTTATTTTTGTAAATTCTGGAAGACTTTTAAACAGTTGAATTTGTTTTTCGGTCAGAATACACCCTTTGATGTCCCTTGAAAGTTGAAACCTTTTCTATTGATTGTTCTTGTAACTTCTTTTAACTATCATTTGAAAATAGTTCTTCATTATATTTTCTTCTTTGGTGTTTGTGAATGAATAATAGTAATTTTAGTCCGAGCTATCTCTCTTTTCCTTTTACATGCAATACCAATTGCAGTAGTTTATTTGGTCTTTCGTCGCTTTAATATATTCCACAGTTCTCTCATTCTGACACATTTTTTGTGAGTGAGTGCAGGGCTTGAGCTCCCACGCGGGCAATAGCATTCCCGCGTCGACGATACCCATGGTGCAACAACATCAACCTCATGTTGCACAGATGTATCCACAACTTCATGTTTCACATTACGCTAACCTTATGCCATATCGTCAGTTTCTGTCCCCAGTCTATGTTCCACCTATGGGCATGCCTGGATATTCAAGCAACCATCCCTATCCTCACCCAACAAATGGCAGCAGTTACGTGTTGATGCCGGGAGGTGGTTCCCATCTTAATGCCAACAGCCTTAAATATGGAGTTCAGCAGTTCAAGCCCGTTCCTGCTGGAAATCCTGCTGGGTTTGGAAATTATGCTAACCCAACTGGGTATACCATGATATCTCCGGGCATGGTTGGTGGTGCAACGGCTTTAGAAGATTCATCTCGAGTCAAGTACAAAGATAATCTTTATGTCCCAAATCCTCAGGTAATGTACTTGTTTAACCTTTTTGAGTAAGAGAACAAATTGTTTGTTGAATGTTAGCAAAAAGAAGCATTGAAATAGTCAGTATTCAACTAATACCTTGCTATATGATTTTCTAATTTTTCAATCAATCCAGTACTGTCCACCTATTGCTATAGTTCTGGTTGTTGCGTTGTGAATTATTTTATAATTTAAAAATATTTTTGAATTCGATGCGGTCCAAACGGTCAGTTGTGGCTGTGCTGCGGCCTAATGTGGCTACATCATTGTCATTTGGTATCACACTGCCATTGCAATTTTATACAGTTGCGGCAGTCACAGTAACACAATATTGCGGCTGCATTACGTGATGTGGTCCACAATTTAAATCACTGAGCATAGCACATATTTTAGAAGTAGGGATTTTTTACTTTTTCTTTTTCCCGAGTCAATTTGCTTGACAGTCATGTTGACCTGGTCCTTGAACGAGTTATGCATATCATTCTGCTTATCTCTGGAAGATACAAGATTAGTAAAGATTCATTGTCATGTCATAAATATCTGTTCATTTGTGTGGATTATATTATCAACAAGATTCTTTGTTTTTTCCAGTCTTCCTTTTTCCGATAGGATTGCTTGACTACAATTCAGTTTGTGATTTTTTCTCCTTTCGCAGGCTGAGACATCCGAAATCTGGTTACAGAATCCGAGGGAGATTCCCGGAATGCAATCCACTCCATACTATAACATGCATGCGGCGCATGGCGGTTACATGCCATCGCATGCTGGTCATGCTTCCTTCAATGCAGCTGCAGCTCAATCTTCTCACATGCAGTTTCCCGGTATGTATCAAGCTCCTCCACAGCTAGCTGCCATTCCCGGTCTGCTGGAAATCCTGCTGGGTTTGGAAATTATGCTAACCCAACTGGGTATACCATGATATCTCCGGGCATGGTTGGTGGTGCAACGGCTTTAGAAGATTCATCTCGAGTCAAGTACAAAGATAATCTTTATGTCCCAAATCCTCAGGTAATGTACTTGTTTAACCTTTTTGAGTAAGAGAACAAATTGTTTGTTGAATGTTAGCAAAAAGAAGCATTGAAATAGTCAGTATTCAACTAATACCTTGCTATATGATTTTCTAATTTTTCAATCAATCCAGTACTGTCCACCTATTGCTATAGTTCTGGTTGTTGCGTTGTGAATTATTTTATAATTTAAAAATATTTTTGAATTCGATGCGGTCCAAACGGTCAGTTGTGGCTGTGCTGCGGCCTAATGTGGCTACATCATTGTCATTTGGTATCACACTGCCATTGCAATTTTATACAGTTGCGGCA
Organism: Lupinus angustifolius; assembly: GCF_001865875.1. Classification (NCBI taxonomy): domain Eukaryota; kingdom Viridiplantae; phylum Streptophyta; class Magnoliopsida; order Fabales; family Fabaceae; genus Lupinus; species Lupinus angustifolius. The sequence goes on along the minus strand of NC_032017.1, from coordinate 9,081,141 downwards.
GTCACAGTAACACAATATTGCGGCTGCATTACGTGATGTGGTCCACAATTTAAATCACTGAGCATAGCACATATTTTAGAAGTAGGGATTTTTTACTTTTTCTTTTTCCCGAGTCAATTTGCTTGACAGTCATGTTGACCTGGTCCTTGAACGAGTTATGCATATCATTCTGCTTATCTCTGGAAGATACAAGATTAGTAAAGATTCATTGTCATGTCATAAATATCTGTTCATTTGTGTGGATTATATTATCAACAAGATTCTTTGTTTTTTCCAGTCTTCCTTTTTCCGATAGGATTGCTTGACTACAATTCAGTTTGTGATTTTTTCTCCTTTCGCAGGCTGAGACATCCGAAATCTGGTTACAGAATCCGAGGGAGATTCCCGGAATGCAATCCACTCCATACTATAACATGCATGCGGCGCATGGCGGTTACATGCCATCGCATGCTGGTCATGCTTCCTTCAATGCAGCTGCAGCTCAATCTTCTCACATGCAGTTTCCCGGTATGTATCAAGCTCCTCCACAGCTAGCTGCCATTCCCGGTCCTCATCATTTAGGACCGGCAATGGGAAATAATGTCGGAGTTGGTGTGGCTGCTGCTGCTCCTGGAGCACAGATTAGTGCATATCAGCAGCCTCAAATGGGTCACCTCAATTGGCCAACAAATTTCTGATGGAGAAAAAAAGAAAGAGAAAGTGAATCTCTAACCTTATTTGTACAAGGGACTGAAGTAGATATAGAAAAAAAATGCAGTTTTCATTGTGAATTGAATAACTTATATAAATATTTATTTTCCCTAATGCATTTGAGGCATTTATTTTTCAGTCTAGTTCATTTTGGGAATTGAGTTTTGACTTAAGAAAGTTAGTTATCCTAGAAACCCTTTTATATACTGAGTTTCAACAAATAGCAACCGGACTTTAATCTTACTAGTTGGGGTCAGCTACATCGATCGAACTAATTGCAAATTCCAATGAAAATAAACAAAGCAAAGAAGGGTTCTTTCATAAAAATTACTTACAATAAAGTCTTGCTAATTCTAAGGGAATTTCACACATTATTGTGACCTAAACAATACTTTGTTTAGAAATCATCTAAGAATTGTATATTTACTTTTCTTTTGTTTGAAACTGGAATTTTGGAAGAATTGAAAGTTTACATGTGTTGTATAGGGACAATATAGGAAGGGTTATTAAGGATGAAACTGAAGTTGGAACATTAAGTTTATAATTTATTTTTTGTGTATGAAGTCTTTTACTCTTGTGTTATTCTCACACTTCTTTCACCTACATAGTAAAACCATTTTTTACTTTCTAGATAATAGTCAATGTTTCTCAAAAGTGCCATAAACTTAATCCTTTTAAGATAATTGTTACTCTATTAGTTCCTAAGATTATATTTCTCATCAACTTAATTATTCAAAGAAATTTATTACCAAAAGGATTATATTTCTCATCATCTATGAAGGATTAACATGATATATTGAAGACTAAGTTGATAACACTATGATATATGGAAGATTAAGTTGATGACTTTGTAACCTTAGGAGGACCAAATGACTATTAACTCAAAGCCTTTTGGTAATAGTAATTAAGTTAGGTGTAAAAAGGTGGCGGGACAACTTTGGCTATTGATGAGTGGAAAAAAACTTACATAAAGATACATAACCCGTTATATTTAGGGACTAGTGTATTTATATTTGTTGATATTATCATTTAAAGACTAGTATTGATAATGGTTCGCCAAATTACGAGTCAGTGACTATGGAAATAAGGTAATGTGGATGAACAAAAACTTATATAGTGACATATATAACACGTTACATTTAGAGACAATTATATTTATATTTTTTGATCTATTTTTCATGACTAAATTTTAATTAAAATTAAATTTTTAATATATTGACAAAATTTTATTGATTGTCTTTTATGTACATAAGTCTTTTCTAAATGTGGATGCTTTTTCTTGTATAATCTTCCCGCTTTTCACCTTTTTCTCTCTTACATGTTGATTTTTTTCACTCACTGTTTTTTTTCCTTTCTTCATTATACTTTTTTTCTCACTCTATGACTTTCTCTATATAATTTTCCTAGCCGGGTTTTTCTCACATTTTTGGTTTTTTTATATCCTACTATGTTGTTTGTAGCACAATTTTTGTAATGTACGAATTAAATGGTGGTTATCTAATTAAAACGTAACTGCTCAAAACTACAAGGTTTTATTAATAATTTCAAAAGTAATAAATTAATTAAAATAAAATTGTCCACGATCAAAAGTTTTCTAACTACTGATTAAGAATCTAATAAATTAATTAAAATAAAATTGTCCATCACTAAAGGTTTTCTAACTACTAATTAAGAATCAAACGGTCCACGTTTTAAGACATGTACAATAACAATATTTTTTCCATTGGATAATCATAAAAACACTTTAATAGAGTACAAGATTTTTTAGATGTCCCAAAACTTTGACAGTTTGATTCTTAATCAGTAGTTAGAAAATATGTGGTCATCCACATTTTTATTTTGATTCCTAAAAGTGACATTATTGGGAGAGACAATCAGACATCTAAAAAGAAATATCATTTATAGTACCCAAAAAAATGTTTTATTTAGCTTTAAAATGTACCAGACCATCATTCTTTGGAGAAAAAGTTATGATTCTACAAAATCTAAAAAATTATCACAAAATCCATAAATGGTTAAGAATAATTATTTGACTCTAAGAGAATAACCAAAAGGTCTTTTTGTTATTTGAAATTTCATAATTTTTATATATTTGTAAAAATGTAAATAATATGTCATACAAAATTGAGTATCCACACTAATAAGCCTTAAATTATATTAAAACTTAAAATTAATTATCAAAGCAAGACCTTCAACTAAAAAGCAATAAAACTTATCTATATTTTTTAAGCTTCCAATCCTCATTGTCTTCAACATTTTCCGTCTTTATTAATGTTGATTTCCTCATTAAACCTAACAAAATCAAGGAGAGACTCTTATTCCATAATGATTACATAGACTAGCATGGTCATATTGTGTCCGTCACAACAATCATGTATTTGAGCGAGGGTTGAACTATGACAGTTAAGAGGGAAATAGATTAGACTTTATCTTAAACATGTCGTGCATATATTGTGTATAACATCTTGGGCCTTGTCTGTTTAAAAACTAAGGTCTATATTTGACGTGATTAAAACTTATAAGTCTATTTAAAGGATTATTATGATATAAGACCTTTAAATGAGACAATAAATCTAACTTTAAACACGCTAACATACATACTTTTAAATAGGCTCATCTAACCATAGCAATTATATTATATTTTTGTAAATATTTTTTATTAAATTTAATATTCAGTAATATTAGTTATATTGAAATAGTATAATATAAGTATTATAATTATGATGAGGGGTCCACTTACTCCCCGTCCTAGCTATCAATTCTAAGGAAATTTAATAGTAAGAATTAGTGAGTTGATCTAAACTATTAGAGTTCCCTAGAATTGAAGGGTAAGATGAAAAAAACTTACTCTTAGAGTAAGTAGATTCTCACTCTATAATTAAATAGGTTAGCTTATTAGGTTTAATTTACTTTTTAGATGATTTAAAGTTTCACATGTTGAGCTAAAGAAAGCTTTTAGAAAAGCCTCAGCCTAGTCTATTTACAAAAAAAAGTCTTGTCTATTATATTATAGATCAAATAATAAGCCACTAACAACCGATATGTCATGTTTCCACCCTGCACATCATGCATTATAGAGTTGCCAATATGAATTAGTGATCTATGATCATGCTTTGGCCCACAACATTGAGTTCATGTGAAGAGGTTCGTTTAGAAGGCTATGTATATTATGTAAATTCTAATAATGTAACCTAAACATGAATCGTTATTCTTTAATACATAGTTATAGCAATTCAATGCTCTCGAGGAAATAAATATAATTGGTCAAACATGATTAACAAATTTCTTTTATTTTATCTCTCTTTTACTTTATTTTCTTCACTATTTTATTGTTCGTGTGTTCTCAACAATATAATCATACAATCCACACTCAAAGCTTCAAGAAATGGTTTTCTTAACAAGTAATAGACTAAAAGTCAAGAATTAAATGAAATTTGTCAACAAGCATAGAAGTTATTCTATTATACAGTTGCATCTCACCGATAAAATAGTTAGTTGAAAGCATCTACAATGGAAAGGAATTTATTTTTTAAGTTTAAAATTTATGCATTCACAGTATAGAGTTTTTTATACTATTAGTATATCATTCATTATTGATTTATATTACTTTTATTTAAGAATCAAATAATAATTAATAAATGGAAGATAAGTTACTGACAATATAAAACAGATATACTGTTAGTATACACATATTAATTTTTGTTTGTTTGTTATTTTGCTAATTTTGTTTAAGTTTTATACAAACATTTTTCATCACATTGGCGCAAGTCAGTACACCACTACTTCTTAGATGAAATAGTATCACCTATACATGGATTAATAAGTTTGATACCCGATTTATTTTTCTTAAGAACAAGGCGCTGTATGGTATTAAGAGAAAATGAAGACTTTGTTTACTTAAGAAAAATTAATTTAGTCCTTAAAAAAAATTAATTTAATATTCAAATATACTAAATTAATTATTTTAGTATTTATACTCAATTTTAAAATATTTAAAAAAAATTAAACTTCTCATATTTTCAACAATCAAATTAGTTTATATGAACATTTTGGAGGAAAAAAATATATTTTATATGTTATCGTTAATAATAAAAACATAGTCTAGTGGTGTGAGATCTTACTAAATCCGCAACATGATTAAATGGTCAAAAACTTAATTCCTAAGAGCGACCATTGTTAAAATGGATAATCACGTACTCTGAAAATGATTAATTCCTTTCTTATAGAATAAAGTGATACTATTAGTATTAGTAGTAGAAAAATACATTATATTTATTGAAATAAAATGTCAAATGGGGAAAAGAATTGTAAATTTAATGTGGAGACTCATCAATTTTGATGGCTCTTTAAAAGAAGTCAATTTTGGTTTTAACTTTTAATACAAATAATGATGATATATTCTTACAAAATAGAAAATACAATATTTATATATGAGTACAAAAATTTATATACCATTATTACATTATTTATAATTCATGTAAATTAATGCGATGGATAATGTATAAATTTCTTACATCTTTTTGTTCTCTATAAAAAATGATGACTTTTAAAGCTAAATAATATACATTTGTGTAACTATTTCACCCATTTTGAGTTCCAACTATGGTTATTGGTTTGAGAGCATTGTCTCTCATTGCAATCGCCTCTCTCCTTGTTTTCGAAGAATGGGTTTCAACACCCACTTGTAAACTCATTCCTAATAAAACCCTTCATTTTCCTCAATTTCATGATCATGATGATGATAATTCAGATGAGTTCAAAGTCATGATGGTAGCTGAACTTCTTCTTTTGGGCTCTGAAGCTGGTTATGTTAACCAATTCTTCAGGGATTACTATATGTCCAAATTCTTTCGGGTACTTACTTCAATTTTACTGTTTAATTGATTTCCGGCTGTTTTAAATTGCACTCTGCAACTACGGTTACGATTTCGGGGTGTGACTGCAGTTACGACGACCATATTTTTTTGCAATTGTGTTATGACTGCGATTTAAAATAATGACGCTTTTCTGTTATGCTTGTGTTTAGTTGATTTCCCGATGTTTTAAATTGCACTCTGCAACCATAATGTTATGATCTCGGGTTGTGACTGCAGTTGTGGCCATATTTTCTTGAAATTGTGTTATGACCACAATTTAAAATAATGATGCATTTCTGTTCTGCTTGTATTTAATTGATTTCACGGTATTTTAAATTGTACTCTGCAACTGTAATGTTGTGATTTTGGGATGTGACCGCAGTTGCAGCCATATTTTCCTGCAATTGGGTTCTAACTGGGATTTAAAATAATGATGCTTTAGTTAAGTGACTATGTAATTTCTGAAAGAAAAGTGGTGCTAGCTATGTTAAGTGAGAAAGCGAGTTTAATTTTTCAATATTTGCTTGTGATTGTTTAAGATATGAGCTTGAGTCACATTTCTCAGGCAAGAAGACAGGGTGAAAGCTCTATTTTACCATGTTTCTGAATCACTTTCTTGCCTTTTTATGACATTTTCAGTATCCTCCAACCCCAACACTAATTCGAAAAAATGGTATTGGGTGAGCACTGTGGCACTGTCAACTAGTGGCAGATCTAGGATCTAGGGTCGGGGGTGCAACTTGCCTTGAGTAACCCAAAATACATTAGAATATGATTAATCAGGGATGCAAAAAATATTACTTGGGTAATATATACAATTTGTTTCTAGGATGTGCACAATATTAACTATAAGGATAATATATACAATTTTTTCCAGGATGTGCGTAAGTGGCTCCGCCACTGCTCTCAAGCCATTTGACCAGAACACTATTCTCTACTCTTGTCTTTGATTTTTAGGACGACTTTGTACTGTTTCCAGTGACTTGCTTCTGTTTCTGGGGACATTGGCATATTTTCCATGACCAAATTGTCTTATTTTCTTATGCTGTTCTCAAATAAGGAATTACCTATTATTTTGAGTGCTTAGAATAGACTAGTCACTAGTACTTACTTTTGTAAGCCTTACATAGAGAGGCTTAAAGTGTTTGACTTATATTGGATTTCAGTTATATTGATATTGGATTTCAGTCATGTCATACTTCTCTTTGGGTTATATTGGATTTGAGTATGCCTTTAATTTTGTGTATTTTTCTATTTTTGAGTATTTAAATGTCTCAATAGCGGCCATCCCAATAACTGTTATCCCGCTATCCTGTTTTCGGGGCCAGCCACTCCGCTGTGCTATTTGGGATTGACTTTTTAGGTTTGTGCATACCAATTAAGTATTATAGTTTTTCTAGTTTTGTTGTTTCTTCTAGTACTCCAAAATCTCTTTATGACATGTTTAGATTGATGGAAATGGATGAAATGGAATGATACCAGTTCGACTGTTTGGACGGTCTAAAATAGAATGGAACTTGATGGAATTCCATTCCATCTAATACCTCTAGTTTTCTTCCTCCCAAAGTAATGTTTGAGATAGAATGAGATGGAATCACTTATTATTACTTTGTTCCATCATAAAATATCTAAGCAATGTCATGATAACTTTGTTCCATTCAATTCCACATTTCCACCCATTATTAAGTATCCAAGCTAATGGAAATTAGATGGACACAGTAATGTTTAGCAGTTGGTTTCTGGAAATTGATAAGAGTTCCTTAGTATTAAAAAAATCCCCATAGTTAAAGCGTGATCTGCAATATCAATTGTGCATTTATGCTTGAGTAGTACAGTACTTGATTAATGTGGCTTGTGTTTGGAGATTTATGATTGCTAAATTTTGCAACCTCTTGCAATATTTTTGTACTTCAAAAAACCGTGCTAAGATTGGAATTCTGGTTTACTTCATTGTTGAATTTGTGCATTGACATCCATGTATGAATTTCATTGCATCTGGCCCTTTTAATTTAACAATGGACCAACTGGCCAGAAATCTTTTGAAAGTTTGAAGCCTGATTTGCTTCTTGTCTTGGGAGATGTTTCTGCAAAAGGTTCGAAGTTGACAAAAAGCAAATGGACATCGGTACTCCGTCAGTTTCACACAATGTTGGGACCCTTTGTTGGTCTTCCGTTCCATGCAGTTCTCGGCGATCGGGATATTGGAGAGTGCAGTGATCTCGATGCAAACAAAGTTAATTGGATTTCTCACAAATTACCAGGACTGGATCATTCTGGCTGCGGTGCATTTGAAATCGGTAACATCAGTTTTGTCACACTGAATGCTGTGGCATTACTTTGTGGTAACAGTAGTTTACGTTTCGACATTGAAAAAGCAATAGAGAGGGAAAGTCTAGAACTTCACGTGGGAATGGCGGACACAAAAGCTGCAATAAATAATTCCACCAATTTTGGAGATGCGGACTATAACTTCGGCTGGAGGGAGAGCACTGTGTTACCTGGATCAGGCCCTGTACTTCTACTCCACTTCCCTTTGGACCAAACAAGAAATGAGCATTATGATGGCATTGATGCTATTAAGAGATCTTCTAACACCTTGATAGACGGGTTAAATGTGGTGCCAAAAAGCAGGTTAGTGAAGATCCTTCATATGAATCAAGTACTGTTCATTTTTTATATTCTTCTTGCAACTTGTAAGTTCCTGAGTGATGTTTCTCTAAGGGTCTGTTTGCAAGTTGGATTTTGGAGGGGAAGGAAGGGAAATGGGAGGCTTTGTAGCCATCTCACCAGTGTACTTCATAGCTCTCAAGCCTTCCATTTCCCTTCCTTCCCCTCCAAAACTCAACTCGCAAACAAACTCTAAGTAAACTGGTCAGTATATTAGATTATAAAGTCCTAGTATTGTGTCATCTGTCACATTCTTACTTTTCTGTATAATGACAACTTGATAAGGAAGAGCTTATAATTCCATGTCGCCCGATTGCTTTTGTAGGACCTTCTTTAAATTACGCTCGAATTTCATCCTTACCCCTTTAGCTGAACTAAAATTCACATGAATTTTGAGAATTTGGATAAAAGAATGTATTACATAGGTTATTTCTTTTGTTATACTGATAATTTCATACTGATTAATTTGTAGGCATTAGTCAATACTCATTCTTGTGGTGTAACGTTCGACCTTCTATTTCACAATTAATACAGTAACAAAAACAACCAAGTCTTTTCCCGCTAGGCGGCTATTTTACCATTAATGTGAGACCTTTTTTGCATCAGGGAACTCATTGGGGCTGGTCTCTACAAGTCACTTCATACCCTCCCTCTAAATGCTTCTGAATACATTTTGCAAGCTTTGAAGCCAAGGTAATCAATCAAGTGATTATTTAATTATGAGTTTATGTTGTGTGTTCATATCACAAATACTTGCTTGTTCCCCATTCTTTTTCTATCATTTATATATATATATATAGAGGAGAGATCCGTTTACACCCAAGTTAAGTTACACTCAATCTCAGTCTTTCATTTTCTTAGATCCAATGGACCAAATGGCTGAAACTTAGAAGTTATTTAAGATTTCTATTTTCTCTCTTATCACTTATTGCACTTATCCATTTGGTTCATTGGATCTAAGAAAATGAATGACTGAGATTGAATGTAACTAGTGTAACTTAACTTGGGTGTAAACAGATCTCTCCTAATATGTATATATATATATATCGTGCTTAAATTTCTCCTTGTTTTCTACCTCATTTTGTTAGTATAACCTACTTGCCAATGGATATTTTATTTTACCATTGTCCTATTATTAAAGGGTGAGGTTGGCGCAACGACAAAGTTGTTGCTTAGTGACCATAAAGTCACTATTTCAAATCCTAAAAACAGTATCTCTACTTGCAGGGTTAGGTTGCATACATCTACTCTTCCCAGATCCCACTAAATAGGAGCATCATACACTATGCCACCCTATCATAGTCTTATTATTGTCTACCCGAATTTGTGGCAAATAGTTTGCAACAATAACTCTTGATTATCTGGTCTTGTGCATGAAAGCTGTCAGTTTGTATTCTCATATTGAATATTCATATTAATCGATGTCCATATATGGTTAGCTTTATCTCTTAGTATTTAGACCAATGGAATGGTGCTCAGATATTGAATTTTCTCACTATATTCTAATAATGAAAAAAAAAGGTGAGCTTAGCGCAACAGTAATGTTGTTGCTCCGTGATCATGAGGTCACGAGTTCAAATCCTGAAAACAGTCTCTCCATTTATAGGATAAAGTTGGGCATATCTACCCTCCCCAGATCCGACTAAGTGAGAGCCTCGTGCAGTAGGTCGTCCTTTTTATTCTAATGATGAAAAAGTATGACATGGCTCTGATTATTGTTTGCAGGATTATTTTCAGTGCTCATAGGTATGCATTTTCTGATCACATCCATTTGGACAAAACTAGAGAGATCAGTGTTCCAGCAATGTCATGGAATGCAAGAGATGACCCTGGATTTGTGATTGCTACTTTCCACAAGACAAGAAGAGAAGTGAGCATAAGCTATTGTTCTCTTGCTAGGGAATCTCATATTTGTATAGTTTATATATCTATGATGGTATTATTTTGTTTTGTATGTTTAAAAGCATAGGAGAGAGTGCTGAGTTTCACATTATTTGTTATCATTGTTTGTACACTGTAGAATCTTCAAAAATGTCAAATTAGTCCTTTATTTTTAATATTCTATTTTCTTTATCTCTCACTAAATACACAATATTATTATAGTGCGTATTTTTATTTATTGAAGCAGCGTATTATGATCAAGATTAAGATCCATTTTTTTCTCTCTTTCATCCATTATAATTGGTTTGGTTGGTTAAGCTTCTATCAAAATAGATGGTTAAACTTTGGATGAAGTTGCTTCTGCCTATGATGGTTAAACGTCGGTATTGCTTCACATTCTGATTTCAAGACTTGGAGATGAAGATTTGCTCACCAACAAGAGGAGGTTTTAGAGTATAATCATCATGATTCAATAGAATCATTTCACGCTTGGAATGCTTGATACATTCTAGTTTGTGGGGGAATGTTAAAATAGATGTGTTTTTGGTTTTGTATAATCAATTAACAATATGGTTAACCGATTATCTAGTTAGTTGCTTCAGTTAGTAAGACTGAGTTTTGTTTGTGATTTCTTATCTTTTAGTATAAAAGGTGATTCTTACACCTTTGTAATCATAATGACAATGATGAGAAATATTACATTTCAATAGAGTTTTGATTCTCTATTCCTTTCTCCTTCCTTCTTTATGTATTCTTATTCATTTTTTTCTTTGTCATTCATGCATAACTCTACCATTTTAATATAGACTTACCATATCCACTATAATCCTCCTCATTTATTTCCCAAATAATACTCAATCAAGCAAGGCTTCCCCTTTTCACCACTACCTTCCTCCATGCAAATGAGACTCCCACTTAAGTTAATTCAATTTTGATTTTTTATAAGTCTTCTTTTTTATTCTCCAATTCTACCCAAAATTTGATAAAGTTTCCGTACATAATCCTAGGTTTCCCAAATTTTCACAACCTTTAAAACAATCTTAAAAACAACAATCATATATAAATTATGATTCTTAATTTGATATAGTTCAAAATCTCTTATCGATATACGTAAATGAATTAGTTCTTTATCAAAAATAAGATATATCATTGGTAATATAAAAAATGCACAAAAGTTTGTCCATGGAATTTAGACCTTCCACCTTTCGAAATTTAAAAATAAAAATAAAAATCCAAATAAATTGGGACATTTGTTAAATAAAAAGTTCATTTATGCTATTCTAGATAAATACAACTAAGTGACAGTGACAATTCTTACATGTATTTCACATGAAGAGCTGAATTTGGATTGTCGCGTCAAGTCAATAAGCATAAAGCTAAGAACCTTTTTTAAATTCCCAAAGGCATTATATAAATAGAGTTTATGTTGTAGGAGGAAAACTTCATGAGTTAATTTTAAGTAGAAATGAAGATCATCTGTCCTATTTTTTTTGTATTTTAATGATGTTTCAATCTAATTAAATAGTGTTACTTAATTAAAAAGAAAAATTATTAAAATAAAAAATAACTTTTTTATATTACTTTGTAGAATGTGATTAATTTAAAATATCATGATATGAATTTTTTTAGCATATGATTCTTATTCCCCTCTTGAACTTCTATGCAAGAGTTAGGTCAAACATAACATAACAACAACATATAATCTTTTTCAGGGTCAGAGCATTTTTTTTTAAAGGCTTGATTTTACACACTCACTTTTTACTGTTTAACTAATCAAACGAACTTTAACGGTCATCAACTCAACATTGTGTCATTAGAAATTTATAAATAAAAAATTAACATTAAGCAAATAAATTTCTCCAATATCTCAAGACATGGGATACTAATTAGTTTTTCAAAAAAAATTAGTTTGACCCACTTATCAAATAGTTCTTGACTATCATAACCATACTATACCCACCATTTATATTAAAATATTGGGCATGATATAAGACCTAAAATCTTACAAGTATGTACTGGTAAAAACTATCTAAATTTCTAAAATGGTCTATTTTTTTTATCAAAATGTTAGTAAAGATGATCAAATACAATACCACACCATATATCTTTAAAACATGATATATCATCAAAAAGTATATTTATTTTATCAAATAATACTTACTAATTAATTATTTAGTTTTTAATATTCATACTAATATATATATATATATATATATAAGGTCGAGTATATCACCATATCAATATACTCATATCCTTGAGTGGTTTGATTATAGATAGATAACATATACTATCTACTATTCTTTTTATAAGAATGTAAAGGGCTTGGGCTATTACTAAAATAGCTATTCCCTTTGCTTGACACTTGGAATTTTAAAGGATAAATATGGTATTGCATCTTTTATTATTAAAAAAAATAATAAAATAATTTTAATGAGTAAATATGATGTTATTTCTCTCTCTTTAATGTCTCACTTTTTACACCATCCATTTCAAAATTTCTTTTCTCCACCGTACACCCATCTTTTTCTCTCTCTCTCCCTCACTTTATCATCTTCCTTTTTTTACCTACTCAAACTTCTTCCTTTTTCTTACTTTCTTCTTCCCTACTCAAACTTCTTCCTTTTTCTTACTTTCTTCTTCCTCTTAAAGGTTTTTTCTTTTTCTTACCTTCTTCTCCTTTAGACTTCTTTCTTCATCTTACTGAAACATCTTTTTTTCATCCTTCCTCAAATTTATTTCTTCATCCGGATCCTCTATATTTTTTTTCTTACTAACAAGGTAACATTTTTATTTAACAAGTTAATATTATTTTTTATATCAAAAGAGTTTTTGCATGTTCATTTTGTGTAAACTATTATTTTATTTTTATTTGACCGAAAACAAGTATGCATTTTCATTTCTTTAACGTATATTTATTGTGTATGACTCTATCCCATTTGTTCAGATTTTTAGATCTGTATGTTTTTTTTACAAAATGTTGTATTAGCTTTGAGATTCTCTGTGATTTTCTTTGTGTATCCCATTTTTTTCCACATTTTGTCATTTTAGGTTAATAATCATAAGGTGTTTGATGAAATGTCTGAATGATTGTGGTTTATGTTTTATGTTTGTTTAACATTTCTTATGTTAAATAAGATCCTGAAAATTTAAGATTGTGTTTAACTAGAGAGATTTGTCTTTGTATCTCTATGTTGTTGGGTGTTGGTACTTTGATTTCATTTTGAAACCTTATATTAGATTGTTAGCATCTTAGGGAATATGGCTTCAGATCAAAATATGATAAGAAAATTATATTTATTAAACATTTCATTTCGAGACTTAATGTTTCTGGAAATTGTTAGACTTCAAAATTGTTGTCTATTTTCTGGCTATATCAGGAAAGAGGGGGAATACATAATTAATGTCTAATTTTTATGATTGCATAATACAATTTTTTTTATAGTATAGATGTATAAAAGAATAAAAGAACAATTGGATTTCTGTTTTGGGTAAATTAATGTACAATAGTTCCACTAGATTGATTTGGAACCTTGAAAAGTACCAATTTAGAACCTGTGTAACCATTCAAAGTCTCCAACATTTGCTTGAGTTCATTTTAATATTTTCAGTGTTAATGTGATCAATAGTAATGCTGCTTTCCTTAGATATGACATTGAATATTTTTCTATCTTTTCAACAGGTTCGCCCTAACTTAGCTGATCTCGCTGTCTTTGGGTTCTAAAACTGATACGCTATCTGAAAGCCAACAAGGATATGGTGGAACACACACATATTGGTGAGTGGTACACGATAATGGAGAGTGTTGTGAGAGAATCTTCAAGGATTAAAGCATAAATTGGGTCAATAATTATAAGCATCAATTTTATTTTGTTTATTTTATTAATTTGATAAATTATATGGTAGGTATACAAGAAAGCATAACTTTATTTTATTTTCTTTATGCTATTCATTTTTAAGTATATATATATTTTTTTCTATTTTACATGTTAAACTTTAGGAGAATGTATTGATTATAGAACTTTAGACAAAGCTATTTCACATTTAGAGATGGAATTGACTATTGTAAGGGTAGTTCATGAGTCTATACAAAATGGCTCTCATGCTCTAGAAGATATAACCATGATTGAATCATCCTGTAAGAGAAGTACATGATGGTGGTAGATATTAATACTATATTTAGCAGCTAGAATGTTCATATTATGATCAATCTGCTAGAATGTTCATATATGTTCCTCGAATGTCCATGTTTAAAATCAATATAATTATTGCATTTAATTAATTTAAGTCTTTTAGCAAATTTTAACTATCTTGCAGATATTATTTTGTTCTATGTGATTTTCTTTGTGTATCCCATTTTTACATTATTTGTGTATCCCATGATCATTCAACATACTAAATCCAAAATTTCTTAACTAGCTTAAAATTTATGGTCTTCCTAATTATAAAATAAAGTTGAAGATTGTCACTCATATAATGTTATTAACAAATTTAAACCAATCTGAAGGATTATGTAATGATATAAAATTGACTATCACTAAATTGACAAAGCATGTACTCAATGCAAAGATCATATCAAAAAATATTGAAAATGTCATATATATTCCTCGAATGTCCATGTTTAAAATCAATATAATTATTGCATTTCATTAATTTAAGTCTTTTAGCAAATTTTAACTATGTTGCAGATATTATTTTGTTCTATGTGATTTTCTTTGTATATCCCATTTTTACATTATCTGTGTATCCCATGATCATTCAACATACTAAATCCAAAATTTCTTAACTAGCTTAAAATTTATGGTCTTCCTAATTATAAAATAAAGTTGAAGATTGTCACTCATATAATGTTATTAACAAATTTCAACCAATCTGAAGGATTATGCAATGATATAAAATTGACTATCACTAAATTAACAAATCATGTACTCAATGCAAAGATCATATCAAAAAATATTGAAAATGTCATATATATTCTTCGAATGTCCATGTTTAAAATCAATATAATTATTGCATTTCATTAATTTAAGTCTTTTAGCAAATTTTAACTATATTGTAGATATTATTTTTTCAAATACTAAATTAAGTGAACTACTTACAATATCAAATGCCTTACCCCAACTACACTAATCACTTTAACAACATGCACTTATATTTTAGCTAAATAAATGGTTTTAGTTAAATAAATTCTTTTAGTAACAAATGATTTTTTTTATTAATCTTTGCATGTGAGCTTCCATGTTTTTTATGTCCTTGGGAAAATATCATTTGCTAAAAAATTAGTCAAGTCTAAGGTATTTTTCTAATCTCTCTCTCTCTCACACACACACACACATATATATATATATATGCATCTAAAGGACATGGAAAGCATATTGAGAATAACTTCTTTATTATTATTGAGGATAAAATATCACAATCTAAATTCAAAATACATGTACTAAGTCTTGACAACTTTGTTTGCAACATTCTTTACGGGTTTGAACTTGCAGACTTATTGAAACAATCAAAGTTAATTATATGGGATGAAGTTCCAATGACACATAAGTTTTGCTTCGAGACACTTAATTAAGGTCTTGGAGATATAATGATTACGACAACAAATGACTTCATTTTATTCAGAGCAAAGATTGAAATTTTTTGAGGTGATTTCAGACAAATCTTGCCAATGGTTCCAAGAGGATGTTGTTAATATCAAAAGCCTTACCCCAACTACACTAATTTAAGTCTTTTATTAATCTTTGCATGTGAGCTTCCATATTCTTTATGTCATTGGGAAAATATCATTTGCTAAAAAATTAGTCAAGTCTAAGGTATTTTTCTAATCTCTCTCTCTCTCACACACACACACACATATATATATATATATGCATCTAAAGGACATGGAAAGCATATTGAGAATAACTTCTTTATTATTATTGAGGATAAAATATCACAATCTAAATTCAAAATACATGTACTAAGTCTTGACAACTTTGTTTGCAACATTCTTTACGGGTTTGAACTTGCAGACTTATTGAAACAAGCAAAGTTAATTATATGGGATGAATTTCCAATGACACATAAATTTTGCTTCGAGACATTTAATTAAAGTCTTGGAGATATAATGATTACGACAACAAATGACTCCATTTTATTTAGAGCAAAGATTGAAATTTTTTGAGGTGATTTCAGACAAATCTTGCCAATGGTTCCAAGAGGTTGTTGTTCAGATATTATACACGTAACAATCAATGCATATATCATTGATATTAATGTGTAATTTTAACCCTTCCAAAGAATATGTATCTAGAAAATCGTGACAATGCAATATAAATCACCAAAATGTATCCTACAACTTATTTTACAATGTTTTCTAAACTTTTTCTTTAATTTGTAACAATTCTTTATTTATTTAATATAATAAATTCAACAACATCTAATTCGCCAACAACTCTACACTGACAATCAAATATATCAATATCATCTTTCATGGGCTCACTAACATTTTTATTAACAAATTATGCTTTTACTTTTTAAATAAATTTACGCAAAATACTAGGACTGTTCAAATATAGACTAACCCAAAAGACAAACAAAAAACTTGTCCAAAAAACTTAAACCCCAAAAAGTCAAAGTTGTTTGGATCATATTAAACTGATTTTTAGAAAAATTATTTGTTTGGTTTGTGGTTCCAATTTTAGAAACTAGACCCAACCATTGCTAATTATATACACATAAAATGAAGAATATTTCAATTCTAAATCTAATTAACCGTCTAAAATGTATATTTTTATATTTTCTAATTGTTAAATGTGTTATTATATTAGTAATACTTTCTTATTGTTTAAATTATGTTGATGTGTTACTTATATTGTTTTGGTGGCTATGTTTTATTTTTCCTATTGTTTTGCATTTTTTTGTCATTTTTATTTTTAGTTCATATGAATATATTAATGTTATTTGCATGTATTAGACTTACTCGGATTCATAGAGTAGGCTTATACGTTATTTTGAAAACGTACTAGAGTTGTCATTAATAAACACATTTTTTTTATATAAAATTTGACAATTTGAAAATGTTTTATACATGCTATTTTCTATCAAAAATAAATTTGACTCACTTACCAAATTGAAAAAAAGGTTATGCCACCAAATTGTTCATATAATTCTTATGATGAGTGAATTACACTGACACCCTCTGAGTTTCAGCGAAATTACACAAACCACCCCTCACTTTTTTACACCTACACAAACCCCCTATTTTTTATACTTTCATTACACTAATCATCCCTGCATGGTAAATAAGTGTAATATATAAACAAGAAATGTGATAAATGCAATTAACTTAAACAAAACATAATATACTATGGAGACAAGTTCAAATAATATACAAATCAATGTATCTTTATTATTTTTCGACTATACGACTTTATTAGAGTTGCACTATATTTTATGATAAAAAATGTAGAAAAATCTTATATCCCAATTGTAACATCGTGTTTTTCCGAACACGTTTAATTAAGTAATTAAGTGTTAATGAATTAATTATAGAAATTAATCAGTAATGTTTTAGGCTAAACATCAGTTGAGTTTTAGCCTTGTATTATAATATTCTTGCTTTCCCTATTCTTTCAAGATTTTTGGAGAATAAAAATTTCTGAGACGATTTCGGGTTGTTTTATGGAGTTTTCGCCCATTTTTTTCCGATTTCGTTGTTAGCTTCGAAATATTATCTCTAGTCAAAATAGATACAAATTTTATCCGTAACTCATCTCTAGGTATTTTTCACCTCGAAATTCAAGTTTCGACGTTTCGGGCAAAAAACCTAAATCGGTAGATTGTATATTTCCGGACGAAGCTACCCGGTAATACTCGGGCACGACTTCAATTGAGAAATCATGTCGCATCAATGAAGTCGGAGTATTAATCACATCATGGGTCAATGACTTGTTAAATAAGTAAAGTCAAAGCTTCCATAATCCCCTAAAACACTCACCAAATCTCCTCACTCCACCACCATTAGACACATCACCTAAGTTAGCCTAAAGCTAGATTGCCTCTCATTAATTTTCAGATTTGAGAGAGGGTGAGACCCTCCTATAAATACATCACCTCATCCTCTCATTTTTACACTAATTCTCCTAAAGAAAGTTAAGCTATTCTTTTTTTTTTCTTCTCCATTTTTCTGCACATACACCATGAGAAAATCATGATCTTTTAGTATGTTATTCATGAAGTTGAGTTTATGTTTCTTTTCTTTAAATATTTTTTAAGTCATGACTAAATGGGATGATAATGAAATCATATGAACATTTGTGTAGTTTTTGACTTATGTAAAACTTAAAATTTCTTCCTTA
>NC_032017.1:9062237-9062611 GCF_001865875.1 Lupinus angustifolius | reverse complement strand
TGATGATTTGAACATCAAAGGAACATTTGTTGTGTTTAAGAAAAGTTTATGTCTATTCTTGAAAGTTCAAAATGTTTATGAGTTTTTGTTGAATTTTTTTCATTTTTATAATGTATTATGTGTAAAAGGTTGTTTAGCATATGTTATTCTTTGATTTCCAAGTTAAAGTAATGATGTAGGATAAAAGATGATTTATTAAAGCCTTGACTTCATAAACTTAAAGTGTTATGAGGTTTTGGATAGTAAAGTAGTAAAAGTGTTAACTTATGATTTATAGTTCATAACTATGAAATCAACACCTATTAACCTTGAGGTTATCCTAAAATTTGGAGGTGTTGAGATGATCATGAAATTAGTTGTGTTTTCTTTAGTAG
>NC_032017.1:9060924-9062137 GCF_001865875.1 Lupinus angustifolius | reverse complement strand
AAGTCTTGACTTTATAAACCTAAAGTGTTATGAAGTCTTAGATAGAAAAATAATAAGTATTGATCTTGGTTAAGTTAGATTACTTTAAAGTGGTAAGATTGATTTAAAAAGTCTCAATTTAAAAGTATTGATTTTTTTTTAAGTTGGCTTACTTTAAAATGGTAAGTCTAGCTTAATAATCTTACTTAAAAATGTTAATCTTAATAATAATGTTTTACTTGTAAAAGATAAGTTTTATGAATAGTTACATTACCGGAAAAATGTAATGAAGTGAAAATACATGTTTAGAAAAGTTCTGTCTAAGGAAAGACTTGGTATTTAAGTGTGTCTTTATAACTCACCTCTATTTCCTAGGAACTAACCTGGTGTATATTCACAGATTATGACATTATCCCGTTATAAGTTTTGTTAAAACTTTACTTTACAAAGTGTCATTGTGTTGTAAGACTTTCAATGATAAATGATGATTCAAGAAATACTTAACCTTGAATCGGATGGATGAAAGCGATTAAGTTCATTTTAGATCGGAAGTTTTATTTTCGCATAAGATTTTATTTCGTAAGAATAATAATTATCGAAGTGACCTAATTAACGTTATTTTGATTTTGGTGTGATGAAGAGTTCGAGAAGAGACCCGGCGAATTAAGTTCACTTGGAATCGAGGAAACAATCTGCACGACACACTCAAGTGAGGGAGAAAACATCGTGACACAGTGATGTCCAAATATGCTCCAGGACCTCCAAACTCCCTTACAAGTTTGGAGTTGTCTTCGGTATTAAGAAAGTTTATACTTAATCAATTGTCGGTTTTGTTTGGATTAAGTACAACAATATTTCTTATGTCGAATTATTTAGGTTATGTTTATGTATGAAGATGCCATGATTATTACTGTTTAATATTGCTCGAATGACTGTTCTAAGAATTATATGTATGAGATAATTGTTAAATTCAAGACTTAAAAACATGTGCTATAAATGAGAAAACTTTTCATTCAGAAATTTTTTTAACTAAGTTTCAGGTTTTTCTTGCTTGAGCAAGACAGCTCTCGCTTGGGCGAGACAGCTCTCGCCTGAGCTGAAATATGCACAAAGAAAACTAGTTGTTTTTAGACGGCTCTCGCTTGAGCCACAGGTGCCTTATAAAAATGGTGATTCCCTCGCTTGAGCAAGACAACTCTCGCTTGAGCAAGACAACTCTCGCTTGAGCAAGACA
>NC_032017.1:9059425-9060824 GCF_001865875.1 Lupinus angustifolius | reverse complement strand
AATAAGTAAATGTTGTAGATGAATAATTATATGAAATTCTTGGAAATGATACAAAGAAGAGTTGCCATATCTAAAGTGATGTATGTAAAGAATTGCATGGTTAAGGACGAGGCCCGCAAGTGTTATATTATGCCCACGCAGCGAGATCGTCTGACTGTAAGAGGCTTGGCTTGAGAGCCGTCCATGGTGATTCAATGATGGTTCGTAGTGGTGCTGAGAAGTATTATATGACCATGCATGCCGTCCAGGGTGATTCAACGATGGTTCATAGTGGTGCTAAGGCTTATTCTATGTGGTTTAAATGTTAATATCGGGTCCCACTATAAGCATTCCTGATGGGATATGTCTTAGGATGTGAAAATCGTTGTAAAAGATGAATTAAAAGATTTAATTTGCTAACTTCGGTTAGTGTGCATATTCATTGTGAATAATGAAGTAGTGGAGAGGGACGGCGATGGCGATATTTCGTCAGCAAAGTCTTGAGGGAGAGTCCAGGTGAGACGAGTCCCGTGTATTCCTGGATGAGGTATTCTGTTGGATTAGATAGTGCTCATAGTGCAAACCAGACGATCTTTGACAACCCCTCTTTGTAATCAGGATCGTTGAGAGGGATACCCAAAAAGTGTTTGATACGACACCATCCTGAAATGGATAGTTCCATTGGAAGAGATCGATCATAAATATATCCTTGCGAGGAATAAGTTTTGGTGCAATCAAATCAGCTTGGTATGGGACCCTGATCGAGGTCGTACCCGATACAAATAATATAACAATTAAAACTGCAGTACTAAGAAGTGACTCCTAGGTCGTTTCACAAGGATCATCTTTCAAGCCAAGCTTGAAACACCTTATACTCACACACACACAAGGGGGGTTTTGTTGTTGGATAGTATGAACATAAATCAAATTCAGAAACAATAGTTAAATAAGGTAATAACACGGCTAAATCCCTTTGGTTCGTTTGTTCACAACTCAATCCTCGGTTTCAAAAGATTATTTTCAGATTCCAACCATTAACTTCCGAATTTGTTGAGAATCAATTAACTAAGCGATAATCAATTCAAAGTTCCGAACTTAAACATCAAACTAAGCGAAATCAGTAAAATTATGAAACGATTAACAAATTCACACGAAATAAGCATTCATGCACTAGAGAGAGTAAATCAACTAAGTGAAGATAAAATGAACCAACCAGTTTCTAAACAATGGCATTAAGCAAACCATATTCAGAAAAGATAGAAGAAATGAACAATAAAGAAACCGAAAATGCATTAATAACAGAACTTCAAGAGTTGTGATACATTACCAAAGGAACTTAGTCCAAAAATTTAGCCTTCCATGGCAATGGAAGAGCAAACCGAAAATGAAAAATGAAAAAGGAAGTAAACCCTAGCAGAGC
>NC_032017.1:9055183-9059325 GCF_001865875.1 Lupinus angustifolius | reverse complement strand
TGTTATGGGACCCGTACTCTCGGTTATTTCCGAATAGTTATTGGGAGGATAATGGTGTAAGGATGGTGGACATATGCATAGCATGCATACATGGTATTTATCAATATTGATTCTAAAATCATAAGTTTTATACTTCATTCATCATTAATACATGTGTGTATGATCATATGATATATCTGTACTTGTTCTTTGTCTTGGGGTTATATTCTGTGTAATTCCACGATGTCAATGATAAGTTTTTAATAAGATGTTTTAATCCCTCTCTTTCTTTTTGGTGTACTCGTATACATCCATGTTTAGATTGACGGATCAATGATGATTTGAGGCTACCGCTTTACCATGTCCCAGGAGGGGCATGGAGCGTTGAAGGAAACAGATACACCTACACCGGTCCCTGTGACCTAGAAATGGATCTCGTATGTGATGGATCTGTGTTGCACCTCCTGGCACATTATGTAGTCTGGGAAGCATCGTTCATCCTATCAGAGCGAAGGTCCGTACATGCCGGTCCATCTGCACCAGCTGAGGCACGAAGCAGGTCGGAGGTTGTCAGGACCTGGCCCCAACCAAGATTCTCATCTATTGACTCAATGCCAAGAGGGACGGAAGAAACAGGCATGGCTACTTCATCGGGGCCTAGGGGTACACCTTGGACCCTTTGATGGATTGGGCAAGAGATGAGGTGGTGGAGGACGAGGACGATGACTGTGTAGAGTTAATTTGCATAGAGGATTCAATGGAGGTTATAGAGATCTCTTCAGACTCGGAGATCAAGGAAGACCCGAGTGAGGTTTTCCAGATACCACCCGTCTAGGAGCTCCTTTCTTTCTTTTAATAGGGAACCTGTGTATGGTACTTTGTAATGCCAACGCCCCCGATATTATTTTATTTTTATTTTTAGTCTTTGTTAGGGGCGAAGAATAGACTTCGCCTTGTATTTTGTAAACCATGATGTACGTATTACAAATTCAAGAATTGATAAATTCATCATTATTCAGAAAAGAATTGTGTTTCGTTCAATTACATTTTAAGTATTAAGAAATTATTTCCGCAAAAGTTTGAAAATGTGACGTCTTGAAAGAGAATAGATAAAATGGAAAAAAAAAATGATTTGTAAGTTATATGTTACATAAAAGAAGAAACAAATTTACCCATTTTTCCAAGAGATTAAATATAGTAATTATGAAATGATTTTCGAGGTGTTACACCAATCACATTGGACTTTGGATTTTTGATATCCAGGTTCGGGAGTCGGTTACATAATAGGAAGGAAATGTATTAGCAACGTATCCACCCGCCTTAAGCACTACCCTCACTAAAGTATATGGCTTATATTATATTTTAAATTTATTTGGTTATTTAATTAATTATTAAAATTAACAAATTTTATTTATTTTTATTATTATGCCTGACAAGGTGACCTTGTTCCTACAAATTCCTAATTTAGATAGAGAATCAAAGCTACGTAGTTCTTTGGTAGAAAAATGTTTCTTGGTTGAGTATTTTAATTAAAGAAATAAGTGGCGTATCGCGATCGTCCGAAAGATGAGTTGAGAAAAAAGAAGCCCTCGGGAGTAACCTTCCCTCCATCCTTTGTGTGGTTGAAAAAAATTATTTTTTTACTGAAAGTGTTTGTTTTTTTACATATTTATTTATGAAAAATGGTCGTTTAATTATTGATTTTATTAATTATTAATTTAATTGAAAAAAGTTTTCTTTTTATCGATTTTAGGATTTAATATGTTGAAAAGAAACTGCATAGCACAATCATTCGAAGATGAATTGAAAATTAAAAATATTTTTGCAACTCTCCTTCATCTTTGATTAATCCCAAAAAATTATCATAATAAATGTTACCATGTACTAATATACTTTTCTCAAACAAAATCATTTTATTAACAGTTATATTCAATTTTTATTATATGTGATCAAAACCATTTAGATAAAAGCATAAACAAAAGTTATTCAAGAAGAACATAAAGATAGTTGTGTGTTATTCAATATATTATATGACTTGCTTTGCTGTTGGACTAAGTAAGCAAAAAAATATACCATGAAGGTTAACACGCACATTAGTCAATTCGAAATTTAGCTAATCAATAAGTCTATTATTATAATGTTTAGAAACATGCCCTTCTCTCTAGGATTCATATAAATCATGAAGAGAAAACAAGACAATGATGAAAAAACAATGTTGTAATGTGAGACAATTAACTTTAAGGGAAAATGAGTTGTTTTAATAGTACCTCAAACTTCTCTACATCTCATTTACTTTTTGTTTGTGTAGAGCACATCTTAGAACATATGCTAAGTGTGGTTTTCTTCTGTATATTTATGTGATTCTCTCTAGGTTTTGTGGGTATTTATTTTTTTGGTGTTTGGTGTGATGCTTTTTTTTGGGTTTTTTCTTATGTTTTTCTGGATGGAGGCTAGATTTTCTAAATCATCCTATTTATAGGAAATAACCTACACTAACCTCACTGAAATTAAGCTAAACATAATTTTTTAGATAAAATTTCTCATTTTTTGTTTGTGGATCTTAATCCATTCAACAAACCATATTTGACCTCATACTTTATTTTTTATTTGATTTTCGTTTTTACTTTATTTTTTTTGTAATGGAAACAAATGAGCTTCTAGAAACTCTCATGTTTATCATTTATTTTTTTTATTTTTTTTTTGTTTCCCACAGGTATCCTCGCACTGGAGGCAATCCTGTCCGAGCCGGGAACATCCACCGGTACGTGGGACTAACTCTCCCAACGGGTATTTTTTCCATCCACAAGACTCGAACCCGGGTTCTTGCTTAAGGGGAATCAAACATGTACCACTTGAACCAACGCCTGTTGGTGTTTATCATTTATTTATTTTCAAAATTAATTTTTTGAAAAACTATTTATATCGAAAAATGAATTTTGAACTTTTTATGGGTCTTAGACAAAAATGAATGTTCACACCTACCATTTCACTTAAAACATTAGGTATGATATAAGACATGCACTCATACTAGTACCAACGGGTAATAACCATTGAAATTTCTAAAATGATTTAATTTTTATTAAAATGTTAGTATGGATGATCAAATACAATAACACACTATGTATCTTTAAAACATGATATATCATCAAAATGTACATTTGTTTTATCAAATGCTACGAATAAAAATATGTATTACTTATTTATTTAGTTTTTAATATTGCTACTTGTATTATATATGTTTAATTTCATTTATAAGAATTAAGTATATCACCATATCAATATATCCATATCCTTGGGTGATTTGATTATATATAGAAAACAATAACATTGGTTGCAATATGTTAGGATTGTTCAAATCTAGATCGTCTCAAAAGAGAAACTGAAATGTAGTGTAAAAATTGAAACTGCAAAAATATCAATATTGTTTGAATTATATTGTATTAGTTTTTAGAAAATTGATTAGTTCGGTCTCTACTTCCAATTTTAGAAACCAAACTGAACCAATACTAATTACATATACACAAGAAATAAAAAATATTTCAGTTTAAAATCTAAGGGTCTGTTTGCTTTGTGAAAATATTTCCTATTTTCATTTTCTATTTTCATTTCTTGAAAACAGTTTTCATTTTTAAGAAATGAAAATTAGAATTCATGTTTGGTTTCATTTGATATATTTTTGTTTCTAGAAAATGGAAATAATGAAATGTGCTTGTTTTCTGCTTTTTCAATACAACATCTATTTCATAAATAATAAAAATATGATTAACTATGTATATTCTCACAAGTAACATCAATTTTTAGTGAAGTTAAAATTTAAATGTAAACAATATATTTAAACCAACATTTGCTGTAAAGTTTAAAATCATTTTATTATTGAATCACTTTTTATTAAAATTATTCTCTCATACACTAATATAACATATCATAAATAATACATTTATTTAGTAAGAAAAATAAGATATAATATTAAGTCACACTAATTATGAAATACAATTCAAGTTTTATGCAAAGGAAAAAACTATAATTATCAATTATATATAAAGTTTTTCAAGATCTACGATAACTTTCCCAAATTTGGGTTGCAATAGTCTCACAAACTTCGGCCATTTCAGTTGCTTGTTGAGCATCAACATTGATACCTTGTTGATTTACGTTTAATCCTT
>NC_032017.1:9023140-9055083 GCF_001865875.1 Lupinus angustifolius | reverse complement strand
ACCTTGAAATATGGGAAATACTTATGGGTTCCTCTTATATATGGATGTGTTATAGTTTGATTTCTTGGTACGATGATTGTTCTACCCAACTTGCAAACTGCTCTTAAAACTCTTTTAAACCATTTACTTACAGTTTGTAGAGAATGTTGAAAGCGTTCAGCAACGACTTGATGACGCATATTATGACATATGATGATTAAGAACATTGCAACTCCTTCTTCGACACATACTTTTTTGGTTACTTAAATTTCCAATATCCCTTAAAGTATCACAAAAATTCAAAAACACGTTTTTTTCTCATTCTAAAATTCTCATAACATCTAGCTTCATAGTCTGCCATAACTTCAAGAGTATACATCTTGCCAGTCAATAAAGAAGTCCTGCATGGTGTCCTACTAATAAAATTCCTCTCATACTCCATAATCAATAAAACTATAATTAAATCTTCAATATCATCATCCAAGTTACTTGATTCCGTACTAGAAATAGTTGACATAATTACCTGCTCAAATAAATAGTTAAATTTGCTAGTATAAAAAATATAAAACATTTATAATAAACGAAATCATGAAATAACATTGAAATAACTATAAAACTTATATCATTATCATCTAATGAATTGAATATCTAACCAATAACATTAAGTAAATCACAATCCAATGCTATAAATCTAAGTAAGAAAATAAAATGCTTAAAATGAAAGATAAAGTCATCACTTAAATAAAATGCATAAATATTACTCTAAAGATGCTAGCCATTCCTTCCTCCTTAAAGGTGACATAATAACAAACATGCTTCTCCACACCTTTTCTGCAAACTTCACCAATGTGACATTGTAAATTTTGCTAGAAACATCATCTACGGAGTCAAGAAGTTCCATACATTTTTCTATACAGTAAGGATCAGACAATGGACTAGTAATTGATGCTTTATATTGCTCAGCCTTGACTCTTGATGCTTCTGCCCTTATACTTATTGTATCAGTCAATTTGTCTAAGGCCGCATCTAATTTGTCTATTCTAGAATTCTTTGTCTCTTTGTGTCGAGGCTCCCTTGAAGATCCATTACTCTTTTTTTTCTTCCAATTTCTTGTAAATCATCCCCATCAATATCAATAGTATCATAATCAATATGCACACCTTTTGAAAGAAAGTCTTCCTCTATTTCTTTATCTTCATCTGAGGTTGGTGGCTCTCTAGTAGAGGCTTGACTTAATTTCCCAGTTGCAATGCTAGAATTGAATATCTCGCCAACAACATCATAGTCGTGTTCAAATCCATGCCTCTTAAACTGTTTGTAGAATCTTCCTTTCTAGAAAGTATAACTGAAAACCTTTAATACTATGCAAATAAAAAAAATTAACATATTATCATAATGATACTATTTAATATTTGAAGTAAAAGTTTCTATACCTTATACATTTATTCCCATACTTCTTCCAGAGCATTCACTTTATTAGCTTCACAATCCCATGTAACTTTTGTGCGAGCTAGTAATGTTGAAAATTCACGATGTTGTTGGCGTAGGTGATTAAACTTTCCCTTAAGCCTATCTACACCATAATTTTCTCCAATAACCTTCACCAATTCATTGTTTATATCTTCCCAAACTGGTGTTTTAAATGTTGATCCTTGCAATAGTTTCTTTTTCACTCGATCATAAATTATTTCAATGAATGTTTTTGTATTTTGGATTGTCCAATCCATGTTCTCTCCCTTCTCAATTTTTAATCCCATCTATGCTAAACCACATACTCCCTTTTTTCGTAACTTTTGTTGGATGAATCATATTTTGTTCATTTTGAATTGTAGATAACATTTTTTGTCTAATTTCTTGGTGTTATCTACTATCTATATAAGAATGCAATGGGCTAGCATTATTACCATAAATGATATCTTCAAATCTTGACACTTGGATTTTTAGGGGGTAAAACTGTAATAGCAAATTTACTTTCAATAAAAAATATTAAAACTTTTACATGATTGATGACTGAAAGGTACATCTTTTTCATCTATATTTATTACCATTAAATGTTTTTTATTCATTTTCAAAGTTTGAAACTTTTGCAGGTTTCTTACTTTCTTTCCTCATCCTTTCCCTTCATTTCGAACCTACCCCTCTTTCTCTCTCTTTTCATTTGCAATCTGAACCTTCTCTCATTTATTTTTTTTCTTCCTCAAATTTCTTCTTCATCATTTCTTCATCCATGAAGACAATCGGTGATTCTTCATTCACATTCCATGTATGAATTTTTCTTACAACTTCTTGAACCAGTAGTTACATCATAACAAATGAACAGTTAAGAAAGACTAATATCTTACAAAGTTCATTTAGACATTTAACCAAGTATGAGTTTTTACAAGTACATTTTTTTTAATAAATTTATGTTATGTTCTTGCTAACTTCTTCATCCATGAAGTTGACCGTGGATTCTAGATTGTGAGGTATGATTTCTTCTTATAACTTATTTCAAACTTTTTGGTGTTATATTGGGTATGCATGTTATTTTGGTATTATAAAAAACATTTTTAGTCAATCCAAGTTATTTTTTGTTTTTTAGTTCAACATTTACTACGAAAAAGTTTGTGGGGTTAAATTAGAAAGTAAGAATTTCATAAATTGATGGGGAAAAGATATTGTGTAGTCTGGTTGGATCTTGAAAAAGAGAAAACAAGTAAAAAAATGAAAGAGACATACCTTGGTTGAGGTTGAAGAGAAGCTTACAAGAAATATCCACAGCAAAAAGAAGGGCATAAGTGATGCAGAAAGCAAGGAGAATGAGGAGTATGTGGAAGACAAATATGTTAAATAGGGTAACCTGCCTATTTCCCCATTTCCCACGTTTCCAAAGAAAATAGTGGAAATAACTTTTCCATGTTTCCAAAATTTCAGCATTTCTAGGAAATGTTTTTAGAAAATGTTTTCATTAATAAGTTAACAAACATATTTTCTATTTTCAATAAAAATGAAAACAGAAAATGGGTAAAGCAAACACACCCTTAATCTTTCAACAAATTGACATTGTTGTCAGGACGATTTGTTGAGAGGAGAAAACTCCCAACAAAACAGCTTAACCACCCATGGTGGAAGCTATATCATCAAATGCTTAACCATCCATGGTAGAAGCTATGTTTGAGCTTAATCACCATGGACAGAAGCAAACCAACCATTGATGATGAAAGATAGAAAAATCTCCATCTAAATGTGCATCTTCATCGATATAACAAACACAATATAATGATGTTTTGTGTGTGAGAGGCTAAAGAATAGAGTATGAATGAAATAGAGATATAATATCAAGGAAGATAAGGAAAATGGCCTTGTAGTTGTGGATCCTCACAAATCACTTAACAATGTTGGTGGCAGACAAATTACACATTGTTTGCACGAGTAAACATCAAGTTGGGGCATCACCCATGAGGCCTCCATAAGAAGCAACATTCTCTGCTGGAAAATGATGCTCCATAAAAATTATCAAACCCAACATTAGTTTCTTGATGAGTCTTGATGAATCTGTTTATGCTGTTGAAGAAGATCCACTATCAAAGCTTCAGTTGCTTGAGACTGAAGTAGAAAAACCAAACTAAGCTAATAACTTCTTTGAATATGGATTCTTGCAATTCTTTTTGTTGATGGACTTCAATTCTTGAAATTTCAATAGTCCCTTTGAATCTGATTCTTTAAGAAGGACATAGGGTATCTTAGTCATACCATGAAGGATCAATGTCTTCTCCTTCACATAGAAGCACACCATGTATTAGTTCAAAACTTTTCAACAATATATCTACTCCTGAAACACGTGGAATAATGACAAGTACTGCACCATATCCTACTATAAGATCAAGGTGATATTCACACACAAAATCAACAACTTTGTGAGCATAGGCTTCTCCCAATATTATGGTGTATGATTATGCATGTTATCTTGCTGAAGCATAGGAATAATAGGGTTTGGTGGCACAAAAGAGTAGGTTTCTTGAAGTGATGTTGTATGTGGTTGGTCTTCTACTTGTATATTTGGTTGTGGAGGTTGTGGCTGTGAAGAATTGATGAGTGAAAAGTTAAGCCCTTCATTGATGATTTTTGAACAACAATTTCCCGGGAATGGCAGTGAAG
This sequence comes from Lupinus angustifolius, assembly GCF_001865875.1. Lineage (NCBI taxonomy): Eukaryota > Viridiplantae > Streptophyta > Magnoliopsida > Fabales > Fabaceae > Lupinus > Lupinus angustifolius. The sequence goes on along the minus strand of NC_032017.1, from coordinate 9,050,967 downwards.
GTGTTGGAGAAGGCCTAACATATTAGGTGAGGTAAATAAAGGTTGATGGAGAAAAAGAAAATGGAAGGGATAAGTGAAAACTCATAATTATCGATCTAATACCATGTTAAAATGGTAAAGTCATGCATGAATCTTGATACAGCGAGAAAGAATGACAATTTCATTCATTGAATTGAATTGGATACAATGAATTCACCTTATAAAAGGAAGAAGAATACTAACTATCATAACTAACCAACTAACCCATTTTCTACTTCTACTATCTATATAAGAATGCAATGGGCTAGCATTATTACCATAAATGATATCTTCAAATCTTGACACTTGGATTTTTAGGGGGTAAAACTGTAATAGCAAATTTAATTTTCAATAAAAAATATTAAAACTTTTACATGATTGATGACTGAAAGGTACATCTTTTTCATCTATATTTATTACCATTAAATGTTTTTTATTCATTTTCAAAGTTTGAAACTTTTGCAGGTTTCTTACTTTCTTTCCTCATCCTTTCCCTTCATTTCGAACCTACCCCTCTTTCTCTCTCTTTTCATTTGCAATCTGAACCTTCTCTCATTTATTTTTTTTCTTCCTCAAATTTCTTCTTCATCATTTCTTCATCCATGAAGACAATCGGTGATTCTTCATTCACATTCCATGTATGAATTTTTCTTACAACTTCTTATGTTTATATTATATCACTCAACCAATCTTCTTTATCATCACATCTCATAACTTCACAAGTATGAGTTTTTACAAGTACATTTTTTTTAATAAATTTATGTTATGTTCTTGCTAACTTCTTCATCCATGAAGTTGACCGTGGATTCTAGATTGTGAGGTATGATTTCTTCTTATAACTTATTTCAAACTTTTTGGTGTTATATTGGGTATGCATGTTATTTTGGTATTATAAAAAACATTTTTAGTCAATCCAAGTTATTTTTTGTTTTTTAGTTCAACATTTACTACAAATTTAATTTTTTTATCTGAAAATGTTAATATTTTTTAGGTATTTTTTGATCCATGAAAATGTTATCTTGCGTTTTTAGTTCAAGATAACAATTTTGGGGTCATTTTCAGTATGCATGTTACTTTAGTGATATTGGAAACAATTTCATTGTACCAAACTTATTTGTTGATTTTTTACTTCAACATTTAGTAAAGAGATAATATTTTTACATGAAAATTTGACTTTTTTGGCATTTTTGCTCTTGCTCCATGAAGCTTACTTCCTGCTTTTTGAGTTTTTGAGTTCAAGATAACAATGCATGAATGATTTCCCATTACAACTTATTTAGAACTTCTGTGTTATTTAGGTATGCATGTTACTTTGGTGTTGTTGATAACATTTTTAGTGTACCAAACTTATTTATTGATTTTTTAATTCAACATTTAGTAAAAAGATAACATTTTCACATGATGAGTTCACATTTTTTGGCATTTTAGCTCCATGAGGCTTACTTCCTGCTTTTTTATTTCAAAATAACAATTTTGGAATGATTTCTCATTACAACTTATTTGGAACTTATGTGTTATTTTGGGTATGTATGTTTTTTGAGTCTTTTTGTTTCCTACAGTAAATTTATTTTTATTATCAATCTTTTTTCTTACTACTTTAGTTCAAAATTTACTAACAAAATTATGAGTTTTTACATTAACCTTAAAATTCATAATCTAAAATGTACAATTTCATATTTCCTAATTTTTTTTATGCATCAGAAAATATTTTCTAATTGTTAAAAGTGATATTATATTACATAACACTTTCTTATTATTTAAATTATGATGGTGTGTTACTTATACTACTTTGGTGGTCGTGTTTTATTGTTTGTCTTCTTTTAATTTTTTTTTTGTCATTTTCATTTTTAGGTCAGATGAGTATATTAATTTTCAATTATATATTTGTATATATCAGACTTGATATTAGGATTCTTGGAATAGTCTAATAGGTTATTTTGAAAAGGTATTAAACTTGTCATTTTGAAACATACATGTCTATTATCTATATAAGAATGCAAATCTAATACATGTTTTGAAAGATATAGGTTATGTATATATCTTTCTTATTATTTTGAATAGTCTAATAGGCTAGCATTATTACCATAAAGGATATCTTCAAATCTTGACACTTGGATTTTTAGGGGGTAAAACTGTAATAGCAAATTTACTTTTCAATAAAAAATATTAAAACTTATACATGATTGATGACTGAAAGGTACATCTTTTTCATCTATATTTATTACCATTTAATGTTTTTTATTCATTTTCAAAGTTTGAAACTTCCGCAGGTTTCTTACTTTCTTTCCTCATCCTTTCCATTCATTTCTAACCTACCCCTCTTTCTCTCACTTTTCATTTGCAATATGAACCCTCTCTCCTTTATTTTTTTTCTTCCTCAAATTTCTTCTTCATCATTTCTTCATCCATGAAGACAATCGGTGATTCTTCATTCACATTCCATGTATGAATTTTTCTTACAACTTCTTATGTTTATATTATATCACTCAACCAATCTTCTTTATCATCACATCTCATAACTTCACAGGTATGAGTTTTTACAAGTACATTTTTTTATTATAAATTTATGTTATGTTCTTGCTAACTTCTTCATCCATGAAGTTGACCGTGGATTCTAGATTGTGAGGTATGATTTCTTCTTATAATTTATTTCAAACTTTTTGGTGTTATATTGGTATGCATGTTATTTTGGTATTATAAAAAACATTTTTAGTCAATCCAAGTTATTTTTTGCTTTTTAGTTCAACATTTACAAAAAATTTAATTTTTTTATCTGAAAATGTTAATATTTTTTAGGTGTTTTTTGATCCATGAAAATGTTATCTTGTGTTTTTAGTTCAAGATAACAATTTTGGGGTCATTTTCAGTATGCATGTTACTTTAGCGATATTGGAAACAATTTCAGTGTACCAAACTTATTTGTTGATTTTTTACTTCAACATTTAGTAACCCTTTTTTCGTAACTTTTGTTGGATGAATCATATTTTGTTCATTTTGAATTGTAGATAACATTTTTTGTCTAATTTCTTGGTGTTATCTACTATCTATATAAGAATGCAATGGGCTAGCATTATTACCATAAATGATATCTTCAAATCTTGACACTTGGATTTTTAGGGGGTAAAACTGTAATAGCAAATTTACTTTCAATAAAAAATATTAAAACTTTTACATGATTGATGACTGAAAGGTACATCTTTTTCATCTATATTTATTACCATTAAATGTTTTTTATTCATTTTCAAAGTTTGAAACTTTTGCAGGTTTCTTACTTTCTTTCCTCATCCTTTCCCTTCATTTCGAACCTACCCCTCTTTCTCTCTCTTTTCATTTGCAATCTGAACCTTCTCTCATTTATTTTTTTTCTTCCTCAAATTTCTTCTTCATCATTTCTTCATCCATGAAGACAATCGGTGATTCTTCATTCACATTCCATGTATGAATTTTTCTTACAACTTCTTATGTTTATATTATATCACTCAACCAATCTTCTTTATCATCACATCTCATAACTTCACAAGTATGAGTTTTTACAAGTACATTTTTTTTAATAAATTTATGTTATGTTCTTGCTAACTTCTTCATCCATGAAGTTGACCGTGGATTCTAGATTGTGAGGTATGATTTCTTCTTATAACTTATTTCAAACTTTTTGGTGTTATATTGGGTATGCATGTTATTTTGGTATTATAAAAAACATTTTTAGTCAATCCAAGTTATTTTTTGTTTTTTAGTTCAACATTTACTACAAATTTAATTTTTTTATCTGAAAATGTTAATATTTTTTAGGTATTTTTTGATCCATGAAAATGTTATCTTGCGTTTTTAGTTCAAGATAACAATTTTGGGGTCATTTTCAGTATGCATGTTACTTTAGTGATATTGGAAACAATTTCATTGTACCAAACTTATTTGTTGATTTTTTACTTCAACATTTAGTAAAGAGATAATATTTTTACATGAAAATTTGACTTTTTTGGCATTTTTGCTCTTGCTCCATGAAGCTTACTTCCTGCTTTTTGAGTTTTTGAGTTCAAGATAACAATGCATGAATGATTTCCCATTACAACTTATTTAGAACTTCTGTGTTATTTAGGTATGCATGTTACTTTGGTGTTGTTGATAACATTTTTAGTGTACCAAACTTATTTATTGATTTTTTAATTCAACATTTAGTAAAAAGATAACATTTTCACATGATGAGTTCACATTTTTTGGCATTTTAGCTCCATGAGGCTTACTTCCTGCTTTTTTATTTCAAAATAACAATTTTGGAATGATTTCTCATTACAACTTATTTGGAACTTATGTGTTATTTTGGGTATGTATGTTTTTTGAGTCTTTTTGTTTCCTACAGTAAATTTATTTTTATTATCAATCTTTTTTCTTACTACTTTAGTTCAAAATTTACTAACAAAATTATGAGTTTTTACATACCAACAACATGATGACAATTATATGATTTGATAATGAGCTTTCTGCTTTTGGTATTTTCAGTGTTATTGAGATGGAGATATTACATCTTCTCATTTTTTATTCTCATATACAATATACTCTATTCTGCTATGACATAGTCATATTCCACTTTCCATTTCCACTCCTAATAATGAACACTATTAGACAATCAACTATTAAAATTTTGTAGGTATCTTCCTAGCTTTCCTAAATATTTATTTCAAATTGTCATTCACCCAGGAGAGGTAACATATGTTAGAGATGTTATTGCAACTACCGATCTCATCAAGAGAAATGATGTTCATGTTGTGGAGATACATACAAGCGGGAGGTAATGCTAATATCAAATAGATTATATGAAGTACTACCAATGATCAAGGAGTAAACTTTTCATTTGCAATATGAACCCTCTCTCCTTTATTTTTTTTCTTCCTCAAATTTCTTCTTCATCATTTCTTCATCTTGTGGAGATACATACAAGCGGGAGGTAATGCTAATATCAAATAGATTATATGAAGTACTACCAATGATCAAGGAGTAACTATAAATAAACTACTTTGGAAATATGTTTCATGATTGATATGCCGAGAGTTTTATCAATCGAGTAATAAAGGGATGATTCTGTGGTTGAGCTACATGTCATACAGCTTAACCAACTCCTCATAGATTAAGTTTAGTTTATTTAATTTTCATTTTTAAATGAAAAGTATTTGGAACCATTCAGCAGACTTTATGAATAGAACAAATCTCAGTTTTCAATAATTGTTTGATGTCTCTAAATCCTTTTCAATATGATCTATGATCCTTAAAATACAATGTTTGAAGAACTCTGGTGTATTATAGGAGATTCAATTGGAAATTTGAGGCTAATAGCAATAAGTAGTGCATCCAACCTATTCTAATGTTTAAAGAGTCCAAGTAATACATTTCATTAAATTCTTAGCCTCTAGGTTATATCCTTTTAAGGTAAGGATTTTACTATGGAAATAATTCAGGTCAACTTACCGAATAATCGGGATTCAACAACATCGTGTATGAACAAATTGTTCTCTATTATGAACCCTAATCTTCAAAGGTTCATCTAATGGCAAGTGAGTCCTTCTTTTTGCACTAATATTGGTAAAAATGAATTTTTTTTCTACAAATTTTAGTTTAATATCATCAGATCTTATAACTTATCTGCATTTTTGTGCTTCAATGTCCCTTCAACTATGTTATTTTCTCTATCTAACACTTTTTTTCGTAACTTTTGTTGGATGAATCATATTTTGTTCTTTTTTAATTGAAGATAACATTTTTTGTCTGATTTCTTGGTGTTATTATTGGTATATATGCATGTTCCCTATGTCACTCTCAAACTAATATTGGTAAAAATGAAAATTTTTATGCAAATTTTAGTTCAACATTATCATATCTTATAATTTCTTTTGCATTTTTGTGTCTCTGTTGTTATGTTTCACAATATAGTGTCCCTTCAACTTTCTCTTTCTAATCCATTTTTTCCACATTATATCTTTTCATCTAGCTTGCTTTCTCACGACATATTATTTTTTCCCTTATTCTTCTTTAGCGTTATGATTTGGAAGCAAAAGAAGAGTTAAAGGTCATGGAAGCTCCAAAAATAGAAGAGATAAGTCAACTACCAATGGACCAACTACAAGGCTTATAGTACTGTATAGGTTCAAACTCATCTTCGATTGTGTTAAACATTAATCATGAGAAAAGATTTTGCAAACTGTTAACACTTGAGTCAAAAGATTTTGATACTACTTACCATTTGAAACTTAAAATGTGTAGATTTTAGGGAAGAGTGACAGTTTTGTGATTTTGAATGAAAGGTGATGGTGAATATTGATGTTTGGAGAAAATATCTTTGATTTCTAAAGTAGTGAAGTGGTGGCTCCACATCACTGTTTGATGGTGACACTTGGATTTGAAATGGTGAATATGTTATAGCATCTTTTCCATTTAATATTTTTTTCCATTTATTTTATACTATACTAATATTTAAACATTCAAATATTTAAATATAATGAGCATGCATCTAAAATAAATCATAATCATTTAAGAGATATGCTAAAAAAGGACCTTATAAATTTTTTAGAAGTGCTTATAAATATTATCCAAAAAATGTGGTGCACAAAAATTTCCTTATATTTATACTTCTAAATATAAACTATTATTATAATATGAGAGGAATTGGGAGTATCAAGCTACGATGTCTATATTTGACACTAGGAAGCCTATTTGTTAGTATTTTTTAAACTGTCATGTCTTCATTTATCTATTAATTTAATCATGTTGTAGAATAACATGCACAGTATATATGTTCCATGATACATGTTTAATTAAATTTAATTTCTAGGTGAATAGACTTGGGAGGGATATTCAAGTAGATGCAATCATGAAAACAATAGTAATGATTATATCATAGATTAAATTAAACAGGAAGTGAAATCCCCTCATTATTTCATCACATCCTTTATTTATTCTCTTATCATAAAACGAACTCAGAAAAAAATGCATATGTTATACAAATGCTAATATTGTACATATGCCCTCAGAAACCAATGTTAATATTTAAATATAATGAACATCAATATAAAATAAAACATAATCATTCTATAGATATGCTAAAAAAGACCTCATAAAAAAACCTAATATTGCAACTCACAAAAAACAAATAATTCATCATTAAACACAAATATTAGTAGTATTTCATCACTATCTCATAAGGCTAATTTTAACAAGGTAAACATCATTTTAAAATGAATAGTAACAAAAGAATTGAGAGTAATAACAATAGAAAATATAACATACAAAATATTAATAATTTTCTATTATTAATATTGCATGTGTAAATATTGAAATATTAAAACTGTTGATATTAAAATTAATTTTAAATATACACATTTATGATTGTATGAATTTAGAATATTTAACAACAAATCTATAGTATAAAATATAATAAGCATCAATCTAAAACATAATCATTCAACATATATGCTAAAAAATGACCTTATAAATTTATAACGTATAAATATAATCCCAAAAAAATATGGTTCACTATAAATGTATACTCGAATAAATTTATATGGCACGTATACTACATGCAACATTAGTTTATTGTATCCATTATTATGTAATGACTAAATTTATATCCATTATTATGGTACCAAGAGGTATCTTTTCCTAAACTTATACTACATGATCATTGGATCTTAACACTTCCAATTATTTGTGTTTGAAGAGGTGAATAGTTAAGGTAGTGTTTAGGTCATAAAATCATGTTTTCGATCATAAACATTAAAGTCTATTTTTTGTGTAGAATTTGTTGGTTCTTGGTTGGGAACTAAATTTTTTTGGGAAATTGGTGAAATAAAAAGTAATCTTTTCTATATGATGTTGTTAGTTGTGTTTAATAAATATCCAACACAAATATTTTGAGAAAGTTAATCATTTGTTTCTACTACTATGAGGGTTTAGGTATATAAAATACGAACTTATGATATATTTTTTAATGCTACTGATTATTTGATGTTTGAGATTGTTGCTTAATGAGTTAATTGTATTTATTATGAGTTTCTCTAATTTCCTACTCTATATTATAATGATTTGGTAAGATTTGCTTAATGAAAATTATAACTAGAACACCTATTAAGGATAAGTATATTCAAAAATTGTATTTTATTTTTAAGTGAAAATTTATCTTTTTTTATATTTGTTTAGTGCTACTTTGAAAACTTATTCTTATATTTTTTTTTGCTATGTGGAAATAGGATCAAAGTGTTGCTGGATTTTATAATGGTCTTGCTCAAGGAGACGAAATATCTATGAGTGATGGATTGCATTTTATCGCACATTTTCAACTAAATGATCAATATTATTGTGATGTTACATATTACTATAAAAATTTATTTTTATGGTGTCCTCTTTGTTTTAATCAACTCTCTTATCTACTTTAATAAGTAAGAGAACCAAATACTATCATAAAACAACTAGAGAGATAAACTAATGAAGAACATAAGAAGTTCTTTGAAGTTTTAAAGCTCTATTGTTGACAAGTTTTAGTTATAAGGTTAAAGTTGTAACTTCGGCATGTTTATTATTATTATTGTTATCTTGATAAATATAAAATTTAAAAGTTGTACTATTGGCGGAAGGCATATACGCATACAACTATAAAATTGAGAAAGATTTAATGGATAAATCTTTTTTTATTATTTTGAATTTTGAAAATTTAAAAGTTTTATCTTTGAGAGAAGACACACAACTCCATGATCGTTAGAGTGTTAGACCTTATAGGTTCAAATCGTTTTATGTTTGAAGAGGTGAAGAGTTAACATCATATACGGGTGATAAAATCATATTTTGGATGAAGAACATCATGGTCTATTTTTGTGCATAATTTCTTGGTTCTATGCTAGGAACCTTATCACTTCTTTAAGTGTATATGGTATTTTTTCTTGGGGATTTGGTAAAAGAAAGAGATTACCTTTTTTCTATATGGTGTTGTTATTGCTATCTACAAGTTTTATATGGAGTTGCTCTGATTTCCAACTAAAAATATTGATCGTTGGGTGAAATTTGTTTAAGAAAAATGCTAACTAAAGCACATTAAGACATATTTCACCATGCTTATATTATTGATTTTTTATTTTGTACTTCTACCTATTGTATAGTTCACTAACACAATGCATTAAAAAAAACTCAAATGTGTAAAAGCCTCTTTATAGTTTATAGTTCATGCAATCATGTTGTGTGTTCTTTGAGATGTGATCAAAAATTCAAAATGATGTATGGTACTATTTTTATAACACCTTTATATACTTTAGTTAGACTTATATTCTTGATGTCTTAGTTTGTACTTCTACAAATTGTATGAGTGACTATATAATATGATTGATAACTTCAAATTGAATAGTTTAACAATTTATTACTTCAAATTGTTGATGATGAGTTTTTATATACATTTCTAATCTACTATTTTTTCTTACATAGAGCTAAGATGTAGCGACCCGTGTGAATGCACTGATATACTACTAGTTCTTATATGAAGTTAATACTTTGATTTCTTAATTTAGATTGGATTTCTTAATGTAAATCAACCAAATCGAACCGAATCACATGTTATCTATATATTCGGATTCAAACCGATCGCAAACACGGGTACTATATACAAGAGGTTTTGTGTGGTGACGTGTACGATTCAGATTAATCTTCCCCCTCCGTTGATGATTCGTCCCTTCAAATTGAAAAACTTCATCCCCTTTTGTGTTTCAACCATCACAGTTTCATAAACCCTCAATTTGTTGATTTCACCATAGAATTTGACTCAAATCCAATGTCAGAAACAACTCCATCTGAATCATCACCTTCAACCATTCCAATTCAAAATCAAAATCCACAATCATCATCATCAATTTCAATCTCTCAACAACAACAACAACAACAAATTCTGAATCCATCACCTTCCACCTTCGATTATCAACAACAGAAATCAATTCAACAACAACAGAAGCAGCAGCAACAATCACAAACCCTAAATCAGCTACACTCGAATTTTCAATTACAGCAAACCCTACAACGATCCCCTTCAATGTCACGCCTCAATCAACTCCAGAATCAGCAACAACAACAGCAACAACAGCAGCAGCAGCAATTCGGCGCTGTCATGAGGCAACAATCCGGTTTATATAACAATCAGATGAGTTTCAGCGGTTCTAGTTCACCTCAGTTGCAGAATCAGCAGCAGCAGCAGTTGGGAGGATCGAATTTGTCGCGGATCGGGCAAAGTGGACAGTTTCCTATGTTGTCTGCTGCTGGGACACAGTTTAATTTGTTGCCATCGGTAATAATGAGTCATGATATGCTAAATTGTTAAGATTTTTCATTTCGTGTATGAATCGTTTTTTGGAATGGTGAAACTTTATGATGATTAATACTGAACAATAGAGTAGTTGGATAGTAGATGAGATTATAAAGCATTGTTTGTTATAGTTCATGATTAGTAGATTATACTATTAGTGCCATACAGTGTTTTAAATTATGGTTTTTACTGCAATTGTGGGAAAAGGTGACCATGCAATTGCGATGCTGTTGCGGAGCCTCCTGAGACCGCAATTTTGTGGCCGCAATTGCAGTTGCGAAGTGCAATGTAAAACATGGTGCCATAGTTTTTAGGATGATTGCAGTGGAAGGAGTGGAAAAATAATGATAGTATAGAAAAAAATTAGGTACAATGCTTAGTGTGTTTGTATATGACTACCTTTTTATTTATTGAATGTCGTTAGTTGTTACATTTCATCATTCCTTTTGCATTCAAAATGTTATGTTTTTTTCCTGAAATAAGTTGAATTTGGTGTAGCCAAGGCAGAAGGGTGGACTAGTCCAGGGGTCTCAATTCACTTCGAGTAATTCTGCTGGACAGCCATTGCAAGGAATGCAAGCAATGGGGATGATGGGTTCGCCAAACATCAGTTCGCAGCTAAGAGCCACTGGAGCCCTTGCTTATGCTCAGCAGATGCGGATGAGCCAGGGCCAAATCAGGCAACAGCTATCACAACAAAACTCACTTAACACTCCACAGGTATAATATATCCTTTCTATATAATATTGGTGAACTAGGAAACAGTTATGATTACTGGTGTTTTTATTGTATATCTCTATAGGATCTTTTGTTGTATTCTGACACGGTTTAGATTTTAAATGTCATTGTAGCCAAAGTTCTATATGTTTTATCATTTCAAGATGTAGTATACTTGCTGTTTTGAACTCTGTGCTCCAATATTGCCAAATATCTCTCTTTTTAACATCTTAGCACAATTTGATTTATTTTGGCACCATTATTATGCATCACGTGTTGAATTTGCATGGACAATTTTTTTAAGGATTGATAATTAAATATCTGAGTAGAATGTTGATCCTATTTTATTTTCTTCTTCATTTTGTGTAAGAAAGATGAAACCAAATAGACCCCCTCCTCCTTGAAGTTGAGAGTTGTTGACAATCTTGATCAAGATGAATTATTCTTTGACTTGAAGCTGTTGTCTGAACCCAAGAAACATATAATTAGTTAGAGGTTTAGTTAGGATATCAACTATTTGTAAAATTGAAGGGACATGTTGACCAAATAGAGTTTTGTTTTGAATCTTATCTCTGACAAAGTATAGATCAAGTTCAAAGAGTAGGGTTGTGGGACATAGCGACAATGCTGAGATTGTCACAATATATAGTAGGAGTCTTATAAGCAAACTTAATCTCTTTTTGTAAGAAATTGAAGAAAATGAAGAGAAAGGAGAGAGAAACCCTAAACTAGAGAGAGAGAAGAAATTGAATTTGTAACTAATTTTTTGGTTAGTTATTTCTATTTTTGAAAAGTTTCAAATGAAGAGCTACTCATTTCTATTTATAGACAATGAGTAGCTCTTTAGTCAAGCTTAATAACTAACTCTTATAACTAGAGTATATAGCTACCGAATACAAACAAAAGTACTAAGAAAACAATTAGTGATCTAGGGACAAAGCATCTGTCACTCTAAGGTATTTCCTCATTGAGATGAACTTGGATGTTGATAGAGGTTTTGTTAATACATCTCCAGTTTGATGCTCATATGGAATGTGCTTGACTTGAAGAGCCTTTGATTGGATTTTGTCTCTTACAAAGAACAGGTCTAGTTCAATGTGCTTGGTTCTACTGTGTAGGACAGGATTGTGAGCCATGGAAGCTGTGCTAAGGTTATCACATAGAATCAAGGGAGTTTGGTATTTGCATTGCAACTCTGAAAATATGGATTCAATCCAAATAACCTCTTGAGTAGCCAAAACAAGACTTTTGTACTCAGCTTCAGTGCTTGACCTGGAAATGGTCTACTGTTTCTTTGACCACCATGTCACAATGTTTGGTCCAACAAAGATACAAGCTCCTGAGATGGATTTTCTATCATCTGGATCAGAGGCCCAGTCTGCATCACAACAGGCCATGATAGGAAGAGCCATGGAAGAAACAACAGGCTTGACATGCAGACCTAGAGATGAGGAGCCTCGCAGATATCTTAGGATTCTTTTTACTGCACTCCAGTGTTAATGTAGAGGTTGGCTCATGAATTGGCAAACCTTGTTAACACTGAATGTTAGGTCAGGTCTAGTTACTATTGCATATTGAAGGGCACCAACAATAGATCTGTATAGAGTAAGGTCTTCAAACTGTTCTGAACCAGTTTTAGTCAGTTTGCAGGAGGTTCCCATAGGTGTAGGAGTGGCTTTAGCAGTGCTCATGTTGGCCCTATACAAAAGATATTTGATATATTTGGATTGTGAGAGAAACAGAGATCCATCAACTTGATGTTTAACCTCTATTCCTAGAAAATAGTCAAGGGACCCTAGCTTTTTGAGTGCAAACGTGTTACTCAGTTTTTCAATAATCTTGTGAAGTTGAGATGTAGATGAGCCAGTGACTATAATGTCATCAACATAAACTAGAACAAAGACTTTGTATGTATGAGTGATTTGAATGAAGAGACAATTGTCACACTTACTGATATGAAAACCAAATTTAACTAGAGTGCCTTTTAGTCTTTCAAATGACTGCCTAGGTGCCTGCTTTAGGCCATACAGAGCTTTGTGAAGCTTGCACACAATGCTCTTGTCTCCACTATGAAAACCAAGAGGCTGAACCATATAGACTTCTTCATCTAGAATGCCATTAAGGAAAGCATTATTAATATCTAGTTGTTCTAGAGACCATTTGTAGGTAACAACTAAAGTTAGAAGGATTCTGATAGGTGATGGGTTTAACAACAGGTGAGAATGTTTCAGTATAATTAACCCCTGGTTTTTGATGAAAGCCTTTGGTCACAAGTCTAGCTTTGTACCTATTGACAGTCCCATTCAGCATTTTCTTTCACCCTAAACACCTATTTGCAGCCAATAACTTGTTTGTGAGGGGGTAGTGAAACTAGAGACCATGTTCCCAGTTTGATGAGACATGAGAGCATCAAACTCAGCTTGCATTGCTTTTAGCCAAACAGAGTCACCAAGAGCTTCTTTGACATTTGTGGGTTCTGTGTGAGCTATAAGTGCTCTAAGAATCTCTCTTGGAACTATAGAATCTCTCTAGGAGCTTCTTTGACATTTGTGGGTTCTATGAGAGCATCAAACTCAGCTTGCATTGCTTTTAGCCAAACACGGTCATCAAAGCCACTATTCTCTACCGTTTTGAAGATAGGAACTGATCCAGGCTAGACAGTTTTATCTCTATCTATTAAGCTAGTGTCTGTTTACTCTCTGAAGCAGTGCCTATCTTATCTTATTCATTGTATAGCTTTGAGGTTCTATATTTTTCTTATTTTAGTTCACATCTGGAAGTTGGGCCCATTAACTAGCTTGCTTACGCACTTATAGATTTATAATCAAAACAGAAGGAAATTTGGTAAAAGAAGAAAAATAAGTATGTGGTTTACCACTCTATCATGTGAGATGAATATCACTTTATATTTCTTTTCATATCCATCCTTTGGAAAGAAAAGTTGAATTAGTTAATAAACATAGATCATGTAAAAAAAAGTAAATGATTTCCTAATATATTAGTGGTTGATGAAACAAGTAAACAACATGCATTCACTTATAAGTAGTTAAATATGTTATAGCTGTCAGTCTTAACATTTCAAGTGCAAAAACTAAACAAGTTTTTGCATTTGAATATTTGTAGGGAAAAAGAATTTTGACCATAATTACTAAGTTTGATATACTTAGACTAGTAATGAAGTTCATTATGTGGAGTAATGTGAAAAATTAATTTAGATTATGCATGAGCTTGTGCGTTAGGGTCCAAAGTAGACCTGTTTGGAAGGTCTATTCGAGGAGGAAGAGAACAAGACCTGCACAGGAGGAAGCAGCACAGGCTGTGGGGCCTGCCCTTGGGCCTGGGGATATTGGGCTTAGTCCTAATTGATAGTTTTAGTCTTGAGTCTTTTGGGGCTGGTCTAATTAGTTATTAGGATTAGAATAGTTTAAATAAGAGGTTTTTCATGAGGTTAGGGGTTAAGCTTTAGAAAATTCAATAAGGATTAAGGGTTCACCCTTGTAAGAAGGTTTCTGATAAGGATGAAGGTGTTCTAGGAATTACTGCCGAATTCAAAGAAGAAGAGATAGAACAGGGAATCTTTTAGGAAAGAAAGGATTCCGAGGTGTATATTGATTGAGAGAAAGGAAGATTACAAGAAGAAGAGTTTATTTCTGAAACAAATTGATTAACCAACTAAATCAGTTACACTTGCTATTTATAGCTATTAACCAACTAACTGTCAACTGCCAAAGCTAAAAAAGGAAAGTACAACTAAAGTGGCATATATGTAATTAACTACAAGTGGCTTGAAACAATGATGCATATCAATACCCCCCTCTGAAAACAATCCTTGACCTCAAGGATTAAAAAACGAGAATTTCTTCTTCAAGTCATAGTAGAACTCCCAAGATGCATCCTCCACTAATTGGTGCTTCCACTTGACTAAGACCTTAGTGACTGCTTGCCCCTTCTTCTTCACTGTGGTTCTGTCCAATATAGCCTCAGGTTCCTTGTCTGCAACTATACCCTCCATTGAAGATGGAAGTTGAGCAGCAGTATGGACATTGCCCACACATTTTTTTAACTGAGACACATGGAAGACAGGATGAATTTGTGCTGTTGGTGGGAGATCAAGAGCATAAGCTACCATTCCTATCTTACGGATAACTGGATAAGGACCATAGTATTTAGGTGCCAATTTCGCATTAGATCTGTTAGCTACTGAAATCTGTCTATAGGAGTGCAGTTTAACATACACTAAGTCACCCACCAAAAATTGCCTGTCACTCCTATGTTTATCTACAACTTGCTTCATTCTATCTTGAGCCCTTCTTAAGTGAAATTTGAGTACTCGAAGCATCTCCTCTCGTTTTGCCAAACTTCTATCAACCAATTCTATCTTGGAACCCCCCGGAAGATAAGGCAAATATGTAGGTGGAGGTTGTCCATAGACAATTTCATACGGTGTTGCCTGAATAGAAGTGTGAAAGGTTGTATTATACCACCATTCTGCCAAAGGTAACCATTGTAGCCACTGATTAGGAGTATCAGAACACATACATCTCAAATAGGTTTCTAAGCACCTATTCACCACCTCAGATTGGCCATCAGTTTGAGGATGATAAGAAGAAGAAAGCTGGATTTGAACCCCTTGTAATGCAAACAGATCCTGCCAGAATTTGCTGATAAAAATTGGATCTCTATCACTAGTAATTGAAGCTGGATAGCCATGAAGTTTAAAGACGTTGTCTAGAAAAGATTGAGCCACAGTGGCAGCAATATAAGGATGAGACAAAGTCATGAAGTGTGCAGCTTTACTCAACCTATCCACTACCACAAAAATAACCTGTTTACCAGAAACCATAGGCAATCCTTCAATGAAATCCATAGTGATATGTTGCCACACATGTTCAGGGATAGGCAATGGTTGTAATAGACCTGGAGAGGCACTGGTATCATACTTACATCTTTGGCAAGTTTGGCATCTCATGATAAATTCTTTCACATCCTTATTTAGTCCTCTCCAAAAAACTACAGACTTCACCCTTTGCACAATAGCCTGTCTACCAGAGTGTCCTCCTGTTGAGGTTGTATGCAACCACTGCAAAATGTCAAGCCTGAGTTGTTGATCTTTGCCAATTACTAACCTTCCCTTCCTTCTAAGCTCACCATGCACCCAACTATAATGTTTGTGTGAAGAAGGATTGATTTGAATCTGCTCTATCAACCTTCTGAGGCCTTCATTAGAATCCCAGGACTCCTTTACTCTATTCACCAAAGTAGAATCAATTGTATGAACTAGGAGGACATGACAGCTTTCTACTCTTGACAATGCATCAGCTGCAACATTTTCCTTCCCTATCTTATACTCAATTGCAAAATCAAACTCCATCAATTTAACTAGCCATTTCTGTTGGAATGCTGTAGATAACCTCTGATCCAGCATGTACTTTAAACTGCTGTGATTTGTTTTGATTATAAAATGTCTATTCAACAAATAATGCCTCCATTTCTGTACTGCAAATACCACTGCCATAAGCTCCTTCTCATATGTAGAGGCTGACTGTTGCTGTTGGTTTAGGGCTCTGCTAACATATGCAATAGGTTGGTGGTCTTGCATCAAAACAGCTCCCAACCCAAACCCTGAAGCATCTGCTTCTACCACAAATGTTTTAGAAAAATTTGGCAGTGCTAAAATAGGTGCTGTTACTAGTAATTCCTTCAATTGTAGGAAAGAATTCTTAGCCTCAGGAGACCAGCAGAAATTGTCCTTCTTGAGCAACTCTGTTAAAGGTTTAGCCACACCTCCATACCCCTTAATAAACCTTCTGTAATACCCTGCCAAGCCAAGAAAACCCCTCAACTGTTTCACTGTTTGAGGTAATGGCCAATCTTGCACAGCAGCAATCTTGGATGGGTCAGTAGATACACATTGGTCAGAAATAAAGTGTCCTAAATACTCAACCCTTTTCACTCCAAAGTAACACTTTGATTTTTTTGCAAACAGTGCATTTTCTTGCATCAGTTGTAAGACTCTTGCCAAATGATCCAAGTGCTCAGATAATGAACTACTATAGATTAGTATATCATAAAAAAAAACTAGCAAGAACTTCCTAAGGAACTTACTGAATATAGCATTCATCAATCCCTGGAAGGTGGCAGGTGCATTTGTCAATCCAAATGGCATGACCAAGTACTCATAATGCCCTCCATGAGTTTTAAAAGTTGTTTTGTGAATGTCAAGTGGATGCATTCTGACTTGATGATACCCTGACCTTAGGTCCAGCTTAGAGAAGATAGTGGATCCATGCAACTCATCCATAAGATCTTCCACCAATGGAATAGGAAACCTATCCTTGACAGTTCCCTTATTCAACTCTCTGTAATCAACACATAGTCTCCATGAGCCATCTTTCTTCCCTACCAACACCACAGGACTAGCATAGGGGCTATTACTATTCTGAATGATGCCTGAAGCCAACATCTCTTGTACTAATCTGTCAATGACATCTTTCTAGTGTTTGGCATACCTGTAGGGCCTTTTATTTACAGGATTACTACCTTGCAGCAGAGGAATTTGGTGGTTATGGCCTTCCCTCATAGGTGGTAATTCAGATGGTTCTTCAAAGATGGCACTAAACCTTGCAAGCAACTGCCCAATTGGTGCTGGAATCAGAGGTTGCTCTGCATGAGTAGTAAGTGATTGCAACAATCCTCCATCCTGATTACATAGCTGCAACATAGACAACTGCATGCCTTCTGTCAAGACCTTCTCAAGCTGCTGTTTCTTCATTGTTTTAACAGTATTAGGGGAAGCTCCTCTAAGCACATGTCTCCTACCTTGTGTTTTGAAATCCATGGTTAATTTATCAAAGTTCCAAGTAATATCTCCTAGTGTCACCAACCATTCAACTCCCATCACCATATCACAACACCCCAAGGGTATGAGCATCATATCAGAAGTAAAAGTAGTATGTTGAATAGTCCAAACAAAATTCTTTACTACTGCTGAGATTTGCAACTTATTTCCATCAGCTACAGTAACCATTAAAGGTTCTAATTGCTCAATGTGGCAACCAATAGTCTTGGCCTTCTGAATATCCAAGAAATTGTGTGTGCTACCACTATCGATTAGAATGTGTAATGGCTTTTAATTGTAGTGGCCTGTAATCCTCATAGTTCTAAAGCTAGGCATCCCTGTAAGTGCATTAACAGAAATGTGAGGTTCTCCATACTCACTGCTTTCTGCTGTTATCTCCCTTTCTGTTGCCATTTCCCATCCCTTGTCCTCATGATCAAGAACATCTTCAATCTCCATCACATGGATTTGAAGTTTCTTATGTGTCAAGCTATGCTCTGAAGTATAAGGGGAGTCACAGAAATAGCAGAGTCCTTTTGCTCTTCTTTCATTCATGTATGCTGGTGTCAAGCTCCTTGTAGATTTAGGTTTTGGCTTGACTGACTCCAATTGTTGCTCCACTGTTAGTGCTGGCTTAGCAGCAAGGAATTGTTTGGAATTGTGCCCTTGTTTAGTCACCTTAGATGGAGCATGAAAGAGTGAAGGTTGATCATGAGCAGATTCATAAAGCTTGGCTAAAGTGAATGCCTTCCTGACAGAATGTGGCTGGAACATGCGCACCATCATTTGAACATCTTGTTTCAGCCCTCCCAAAAAACAACTCAACATATACTCTTCAGATAACTCCAATCTTGTAATTACCGCATCAAATTCCTCATGGTAATCAGCTACACTTCCTTTTTGCCTCAAATTCATGAGCTCTACCATCGGATCATCACATACGTCCCCAAACCGTTCGATCAAGATTGTGACATACTCTCCCCACCCTGGCCAAGAACTAGACCACAACGATTTTACAAAGGCATGATGCCACTGTAGGGCTCTTCCTTCAAAATGAACCACTGCGAGCTTCACTTTGACCTCCTCTGGTGTGCCATCAATTAGAAAGTATGTTTCGCACTGATAAATCCATTGCTTCACATTGTCACCATTGAAACGAGGGAAATCAATCCTAGACAACCGAGTGCCACAAGAATAATTTGTGTGATTACGTTTCTCACTTGCAGGGGCAACCCGAGATCTTGCAGAATCTTCCATGCCATCAGTTTTGTTCTTCAGCAATTCTTCCATTGTTACCTTGAGGGAATCGCTTGAGACTTTTGAATGGACCCTGCTAATTCCATCATTTTGGACTCGATGTGCGCCGACATTCTGCTTTCCAACCGTTCTTCCACGTCCCGTAATGAAGCTTGACTTCTGGTAGATTCTGCCATTGCAACGAGCGTAGCCAAGGAAAGACCAAATCTGATACCAATTGATAAGGATGAAGAAGGTGTTCTAGGAATTACTGCCGAATTCGAAGAAGAAGAGATAGAACAGGGAATCTTTTAGGAAAGAAAGGATTCCGAGGTGTATATTGATTGAGAGAAAGGAAGATTACAAGAAGAAGAGTTTATTTCTGAAACAAATTGATTAACCAACTAAATCAGTTACACTTGCTATTTATAGCTATTAACCAACTAGCTGTCAACTGCCAAAGCTAAAAAAGGAAAGTACAACTAAAGTGGCATATATGTAATTAACTACAAGTGGCTTGAAACAATGATGCATATCAGTTTCCTTCTTGATTTCAGAATTCTTTCAATAAAATTGAGGATTGTTTTTCTCCTATCTTTCTCTATTCTTTCCCATCTTGGTCAGGGTATTTCCCCTAACCTAACATTTTGTGTATGTATATGTCTGTAATTTTTCAAAATGAGTTGAGGCATATTAGAATGTTGAAAATTGCTGTTGACTATAGGTTCAAGGCTTACCAAGGTCGTCATCCCTTGCTTTTATGAATTCCCAGTTATCTGGGTTGTCTCAGAATGGACAGCCTGCAATGATGCATAATTCTTTAACACAGCAACAGTGGTTTAAGCAAATGCCAGCTATGTCTGGCCCTGCCTCACCATTGCGTCTTCAACAACACCAGAGACAGCAGCAGCTGGCGTCGCCTACTCAACTGCAACAAAACTCTATGACCCTGAACCCACAGCAACTATCCCAGCTGATGCAGCAACAGAAACCAATAGGGCAGCCTCAGCTGCATCAGCAACAACAGCCCCAGCAGCAGCAACATATACAACAGCAGCCACAGCAACAATCTCAACTACAGGCAACTGTAAATCAACAGCAACAGCAGCATTCTCCAAGAATTCCAGGACCCACAGGCCAAAAATCAGTTAGTTTTACAGGGTCACAGCCTGATGCCACTGCATCTGGGGCAACCACACCAGGGGGAAGTTCAAGCCAAGGAACTGAAGCAACAAACCAACTCCTTGGGAAGAGAAAGATACAGGATTTAGTTTCACAGGTTTTCTTTAAACTTGTTTTCTTTAATGTTTTTTATCAAATATATTTTTGATTGTGATTTTCTGTCCTTCAGGTGGATCCACAGGGTAAGCTGGACCCTGAAGTTATAGATATGCTTTTGGAGCTTGCTGATGACTTCATTGATTCTGTAAGTTTTGATACTAAAATCCACAGTTGATGATTTGTGTTTTAGCTTTGTGCTATTTCCAGTACTGACTTATCTTTTTCTGATATGCAGGCGACCACACACAGTTGCATTTTCGCGAAGCATAGAAAATCATCAACTTTAGAGTCCAAAGATTTATTGCTACACCTAGGTATGTTGTGACTATAGCTTATTTTCAGGCCACCAAAGGAGGCACTCTTGCATATTTCAAACCTCTGTTTACTCTAATTAGATTTAAAAAATGTTACTTTCGCAAATTTTATCACTAGAGTACTATTGGCTACTTTAATTGGCTAAATTAGATTGATAACTTTATGGACCTCTTTTAGTTCAAGTGATGTACAGTAGTGCCTCTTGTGGGTGTTGGGTTGCCTATGGTTAAATCTGCACTCTACACTGAAAAAAAAAACTGCACTCTTAGTTGGACTATGATTGACTAACAGGGGAGGGGGTGTGACTTGCTATTTCTTTCTTGAGCCTAGTTGTCTAATGCACCTGCTTGAATCCTATTCTTTCTACTTCTCCACTAGTCCTTTCCTTGTGCATTGTTTCTGTCACACCTACTTGTGTAATATATGTAGTTATATCCTACCAATTAGGCGTTGGTCAAGTGGTGTAAGGCCCACTAGACCTCTAGATAGACTAAAAAGTCAAAAGTTCGGTTTTTGGGGCCGACAGTTGTTAGGAGAAACAGACACACATCCCGAAAGGGATTAGTTCCTTACCCATAGGGTGAAAAGATAATCTTAGTTATACCAACAACAAAAAAACATGTACTTATATCCTGTGTTTCTGGTTTGATCCAAAACATTCCTAGTGACAAGAATACGGATAGAAGTCAGATTTTGGTTTATGTTAATATTTTTATCTCAGAAGTTTATGCTCAGATCTGACACACTTTGTAGAATTTGGAGTTCTAAATTTCAGAACAAATAATTTGTCTATGACTGAATCATAAGTATTGGGTGTTATTACCCTGAAAAATAATTCAGCTTAAGTGTTTCCTATGTACTCATCTGCTTACTGTTCAATAACATTTTTTTTGGTTATAAAAAGTTAAGTCAAACAGAAAAGCTCATGATGTAACAAATTTAAACAATGCACTACACAAAAGGTGATGTTATATAATAACTGTTACTTTCTGCTGAGTGTCTACTTAAAATTAATATTGTCATAAAGTTTCCCATCCCTTGTTCCTTTCTTTTGTATGACAATATGGTTTACAAATTTCTTTTGCATATAGGAAGTTATTCTCACCACACTGCTTCTATGCAGCAAGCAATCATAAGCAGTACATTGTTTATTTTGATTTTTATAAGAGTAAATACTCACTCAGTCATTATAAATTTTCGTGTGTATCAATTTGATCCCGAAAAAATAAAAGTTCGAACTAGCACTCAATTACCACGAATGTAACTCAAAATAGTGTCTATCAGGTGTCATAAAATATGTCAAAAATGACTAATTTGACTCACATTTGATATTTTTTTGGACCATTTTGAGTTTTTTAATTTTTCAAGGACCAAATTGGTAAACATAAAAAAAATTGGGACTAAAATAGGTTTTTACTCTTTTTATAATAAAAAACTGCTCTTTGGGTTACCTGACAGATTATATAAGTTTTACATTACTTTTAATATCATTAAGTACAACTTTAGGATTTCATTTTCAACATTGTCTCCCTCCATCATGTAATGGACATATTTGAATATTGTATAACAGATCATTGATTTTCTCTGATATCTTGAGTAAGGCAAAAATTGAATGCTTGAACTACGAACATTATTATTATTCATGGTTGCTAAAAAGAGATGACATTTTCTTGTTTCCTGAATCACTATGCAGAGAAAAATTGGGATTTAACAATTCCGGGATATTCAAGTGAAGAGAAGAAGTATCATAAAAAACCTGTAAGAAACAAACAGTTTCTCCAAAATAACAAAACTGATATTTATAATAATCAGATTCTGACTTACAATGTTTATAACTTGCAGCTATCAAATGACTTACACAAGAAGCGCCTAGATATGGTAATTTTGAAAGATCCATGCTTGTAATTGATCTACATACTTCTTCCATTAGATATATATTAACATAATTTACATGTTTTCCTTGCTTGCGAACCGTTGAATCAGGTTCAGACATTGATGGAATCCTCGAATTCCGAGTCAAGTATGAACAACTCCAAAGAGATGAGTAGACAGGGTCTTCATAATCCTGTTGGTGCCCATAACATAGTAAGACCCTTAAGTTCAGAGCAGTTAGTTTCTCACTCAAGTGACTCTCAAATTCTACCTCAGATGACAAGGTTTTAATGAAAATCTCAGTTCTTAGTCTTACATGTTGCTTGGTTTATAACATGTATAAAGGCCTTATTTTGTTACATCATTCTTAGTTTCTCACTTTTTCTTCTGACATGTCCTTTTTACTTTTATTTTTTTGTTCCCCTTTGAAGCTTTGTTATACCTGTTTAGTTTTGCTGACTGATCCAACTAGCCAATCTAGTTCAAATGATCTATAAATAGTTAAATCAAATTGCAATGCAAGGTCATGGTTGAGAGTTTAAATGTGAGAAACTATATATATATATAGAGTATAGTATACATTGTTGTCCTAAGATTACTCCACATAACCCATTATTTCTAGGTAGTTACAAAAATAAAACATAATTTTAATATATATTAATGTTATATTTTCTGACCAATGATGATAAAGGAATATAGTGAAACATATTTTAGGATAGAAAATGTGCTTCCATATTTATACCACTGTTCCTTTTCCACTATAATTGAGCTGGGTCTCATAAGTAGCACTAGGCCAGCCCGATTATTTCCAGACTGAATTTGGGCCGGCAGATTACCCTTGGGCCAGAATATTATATTTTGGGGAACATATCTTCTGTCTCACAAGTATATTGTTTATGGTTAGTAAAAAAAAAATACATAATTATTAAACATTTAACTTAATACATTTTTTCTATCAACACAAGAAGTTAAAAGGACATTTTTTGGGATAGAATGTGTCCCTTTTAAATTTCAGTTGGAAAAGACTAAATTACCACTTTTGGCACAAAAAAGACAACTCATTTTCCCAGCGATTCCAAACGTTTACATCTTTCTTCTTCTTCTTCATATAAATCACTTCAATTCTTCGTATAAATCACTTCAACTAAATAACTTCAAAAATCTCTGTTTGCAACCCTCCGGTCCATAGTGCTCAGTGTCAAGCTGGGAGTCTCGGTGCATAAATAGCAATAATGACTTTGGTATGAATGAAGATCACTTGTTATAAGTTAGTGTCCCAAATTTTGTCTCGTCCAATAATATAATATCATGTATGTGATTAATAATATTTATTCTTATGGGTTTTTTCATTCTCATTATTAAAATAAAATAAAATATTATGTGACATTATATTATTAGGTGGGATAAGATTAAAGACACTAACTATATTAATCAATATTTATAAGATACACAGATGTTTATTGCAGATATACTTTTTTATGCATTATAAGTGTATTAGATGCATATTTTTTGCAACAATCAGAAACCATTTTATAAATTTGTAAAACTCCCTACATTACTATGTTAATTATCTTATATAAGTAGTCTATAAATATAAATCCAACACACATAAGAAGATGATGTGTGCCATAAGATATGATTTTTCTTATCAATAATTTATTTATACTAGAAGATAAGTTATTTCCTACAACCACTAAAATCATGAAATATATGTTATTTTTCTTTGTTTCTAAAAATATTTTTGTAGAAAATGAATAAATATGACATCATTATAACTCATTATTTTCTTATATGTTAGAAAATTTATAGACTGATTTTACAGGTAACTATACTACAACTCTTTCTTAAAAGTTTATGATGCATGTACCTGTTAAGGTAAAAGTTGGGTAAGTTTTTGAAAAATTGCTAAGCATCTACATTAGTGAAATTCATTTTTTATTCTTAAATGAGTTTCATTGATTATTTTATATTTGTTTATACATTTCAACAACTTAAGTAATTTAAGCTAAAATTACCTACAATGATACAACTCTATTTCTATTCTTAAGTGGACCTCACAAACATACCCTACATTTATATTTCAGATTAAAATATATCAAATACATTATTAAGTTAAAGCCCACCCACTTTCCCATCATCCAAATAATCAAAGTCCACCCACTTTCCCATCATCCATTCACTTTCACCCATGTTATTAATACTGTACCGGTCATTTAACTTGTTAGGATACTGATATAGTGATTCAACCGATGATTCATAATTAAACTGCATATTAGTGAAATTAGATATACATATCTAATATATTAATATTAACGTTGAAAAACCAATAAGTTTTTTATTTAAAAAAAATAATTTTAAATAAAAACCGGCCGGTATGACCATACGGTTCAATTGAAAACCAACCGATATAACCAGTTTTAAGTGGTTTTGATTGATATGATGGCAGGACCAATATAATTATTGTTCCATACTGATATTGAAACCAATTCACCAATTTATCGGTTGAACCGACCAGCACGAACTATGATACTCCTTTCACCCATTCACTCACACATTCCCTCGTCATCCATTCACTCACACTTTCTCTCTCCCTCTCACTCACCTCTGTCTCTCCTTCTCCATATCACTCAAATCTCACACTCACTTCTCATTACCTACTTTCCACCGTCGATTCAACAACATTTCAGACTTTACCCACACTGAATAAAGAACTAACATTTTTTCACTTATTTACTCACCCATTGAATCACTCTCTCTTTCTTCACTTTTTACTTTATGTAATAATGATTTCTTCTCTCTCCTCCAACAATTATTTTTCATTTTTTTAATGTTGTCTCAATTATAAGAACCGTGTCTATTTTGTTCATTGTTGTAGAATAAGCATAAGAACGACCTGTCTACTCTGATGACCTTTATGATGGATAAAGGTCTACAAATCAGAACAGGTTGCTCTCTGTTTTGGGTCACTGATCCTATTCCAGTGTTCAGAAACAAACACCATCACGTTGAGTGAGTAAAGGTTTAGAAAACCAAACCTAGAATTTAATTACTGTAATCACAGTGTTTGATTGCAAGACAAAGTGTTCGTGAAAGACAATTGAGAATCAAATAGCAATGTCTGGAGGTTGGTATTCTTGATCTATTTTAGTTTCCGTTGCATAATAATCTAAATATGTTATTTAATTAATTGTATAACATGTTTAGATGATTACAAAGATCTAACGTTTGGTAACAGAGCCATACTTATGGTTCTGCCTTGCTTAATTGATTGAAAATTTATGAACAAAATATACAATGCAATTTACACACTGTTTGTTAATTTATAAACATCGCATTTGACATTAATTTATGTGTTGGTTAATGATTCAATTTTGCAATATATGTTTATGAGAATGATTCAGTTTTGCAATATGATTTACGAGAATGACTTGCTAAATTGAAAACATTGCCTCACTACTTTCCCATATGTGCACGCACGCTTCATGTTTGATAAAATGTCTATATGTGCTTGTGTTAAGCCATTACCAATATTGTTGTCAAAATCAAATTGGAGGATTAAAATTATTAGTAACCATATGTGTAATACAACAATATGGATCATATGAATATTGACTTATTGAGAAGCATATACATGTATTGGAAGATTAAAGGTATTAACTTAAATGTAAAACAACACTGAACTCGTTAATGTTTCATTGTGCAATGAGTTTTACAACATACAAAACATTTCAAGGCTTTCTTTTCAATCGAGGATATGCTACAGGTTATATGTTAATGTGGTTTAAGTTCCAATCACATGTGAGTTATATATTCTGTGTTGTTACTGTTTGAGTATGTTATACGTTGATATTTTATGCAATGTCATTAAATGATTATATTTTTTATGATCAACTCATATATGTTTGTATATTATATATGAAATGTTATTAAATGAATTTGCATTATTCAGATAATTATGCAAATATTTAGTTTTTTATTAAGTGATTAATTATTCAGATAATTATTATGATAATTATGCAAATGATATTAAGTGATTTATATAATTTTGATTAATTAGGGAGAAGCCACAACATCCTTAAATAATTATGATTATATATTAAGTTTTAAAATCACATTAAAATATTATTTGTAACTAATCATATGTAATGTAATAAGATCTACCCATATGAATTTTATTATATTTGTATGATTAATTGGGATAAAATGTTAAATTATATTTCTCAATATACCCACTCGAAGGGACATAATTTAATAGTTTTATGTTGGGAATGCTTGAAATATGTTATTGTATTAGTCCCACATTGTCTAGTATTGGAATAGAGTAGAGTAATCAATGTTATATATTGGACTCAGGTCCCTTGTTATAATGTGCACAAGATATAAGCACCTAATAGAAACACCCCATGGGCAGGTGGGCCCCTGGGTGTGCTAGAGTTTGTAATCCTTATTCTCTAATAATATCTTGGTAGCCGCTCAGCGCTCCTGGGGACGTAGGCACAATTGGTCGAACCCCGTTAACAAATTCTCTTGTTTCTTCTCTTATATTTATTCTATGCCTTTATTTGATTCCTTGTGGCCAACGCTGCGCAACGATCGCTTCCGCTGTACCAACAATTGGTATCAGAGCCAATTGGTAGTTGACTCTTAACCCAGACGTCAGATAATGGCTAAAGAGGGTGAAGGCGTGATGACTAGCAAAGGTAATGGCAAAGATAGAGACAAAGGTGTTGAGTTAGATGCTGACAATATCTCTATAGATGTTGAGAGAATGTTCTCATTGGAGATGATAAAGAGACTATCGTAATGGTGTGTGTGAGACGTCATAGTGAAAAATATTAATTGTTAGTAGATCCACAAAAGCACAAGGGCGATGGCTGACTTTGATGTAGAGTGTGACATGGGCATTGGCTTTGATGTAAGCTGTAACACGAGCATTGGTAGAGATGCAAAGGTGTGACATGGGCATTGGCTTGGATGCAAGGATGTGACACAGACATTAGTTAACATTGACGCAGGGTGTGTGCTGTGGGTATACTCCATATGGTGGAGTATGATAGTTCTTTTGAACTAGGATTGTCGGAGTAGACAATGGTGGTAGCGATTGAGGCTTTCCAAGGAAGCTCCAAGGTTCAGTTTGACTGAGTATTGAAGAGGACGATTGTTGGTGAACTTTTGTGTAGAAGTTCCAATATATCGAAAGACTTCCTAGCAATAGGTGGCTAGGCG
>NC_032017.1:9016783-9023040 GCF_001865875.1 Lupinus angustifolius | reverse complement strand
TGGGCATTGGCTTGGATGCAAGGATGTGACACAGACATTAGTTAACATTGACGCAGGGTGTGTGCTGTGGGTATACTCCATATGGTGGAGTATGATAGTTCTTTTGAACTAGGATTGTCGGAGTAGACAATGGTGGTAGCGATTGAGGCTTTCCAAGGAAGCTCCAAGGTTCAGTTTGACTGAGTATTGAAGAGGACGATTGTTGGTGAACTTTTGTGTAGAAGTTCCAATATATCGAAAGACTTCCTAGCAATAGGTGGCTAGGCGGCGTGTTCCATTTGATGGCGGTACGGGAAGCTGTACTACAAGTTTGGAGAGTTAGGCTCTTGGTAATATTGTCAATGATACTCAGAAGGTCTATGCTGTGGAGGAATTGTTAAAGAGAATTAGACATTGAGCAAGGTGGAGCTGGATATTCGCTGAGGTGGAGATTCTTGTGTAGAATTCCAAAAGGAGCGATATATTCGTCTATTTCAATCAAGGTCGAGATTGTTGGGAATGCTTGAAATATGTTATTGTATTAGTCCCGCATTGTCTAGTATTGGAATAGAGTAGAGTAATCAATGTTATATATTGGACTCAGGTCCCTTGTTATAATGTGCACGAGATATAAGCACCTAATAGAAACACTCCATGGGCAGGTGGGCCCATGGGTGTGCTAGGGTTTGTAATCGATTAATTAGGGAAAAACCACATCATCTTTAATTAATTACGACTATATATTAAGTTTTAAAATCACATTAAAATATTAATTGTAATTAATCATATGTAATGTAATAAGATCTACCCACATGAATTTTATTATATTTGTATGATTAATTAGGATAAAATGTCAAATTATATTTCTTAATATACCCACACGAATTGAGAAAAAGGACATAATTTAATAGTTTTATCATGCAGTTAAATTATGAATTTGATCGAGTAGAACTTTAGCCCACATGCAAGTTTTATGTCACTAGATTCATATATTAAAAATGTTTTGCATTGGTAAAACATTAACTTTATTTGTCTCAATTTTTTTTAATGAGTATGTATGTTTAAATTTGCAGTTATTCAACCTGTGAATATTTCTTATATTAAGTGTGATGTTCCTGAGTTGAAAGGGGAGAACTATAAGGTTTGGAGGGAGAGAATTCTTCTCTATTTGGGCTGGATGGACATCGGCTATGCCATAAGGAAAGATGAACCAATGACTATTACTGAAACTAGCCTTTCAGATGCTGTTGACCTTTATGAAAAATGGGAGAGATCTAACCGACTCTCTGTGATGTTCATAAAGACAAAATTTTTTGATAGTATTCGTGGTTTTATTGATAGGCATACTAAAGTTAAAGATCTACTGAAAGTCATTGATGCACAGTTTGTCACATCTGATAAGGCGCTTGCTAGCACCTTTATTATGAAATTCTCATCCATAAGGCTCACGGGGATAAGAGGTGTGCGTGATCACATCATGCGCATGAGTGATATAGCGGCTCAGCTGACAACTTTAGAGATTAATATGTCAGACTTTTTCCTGGTTCACTATATTATGTGCTCTTTGCCTCACCAATATGCACCTTTTAAGATCTCTTATAACACACATAAGGATAAGTGGTCAATCAATAAATTGTTGACTATGTGTGTTCAAGAGGAGGAAAGATTGGTGATGGAAGAGGGATAGAGAGTGAACTTGACCTTTGATGGAAAGAAGAAGAAGTATCATGCCAAAAACAAGGGCAATAATGCTCCCAAGCCAGTCATAAAGAAGAAGCCCAAGTGTTTCTTCTGCAAGAAGCCTGGACATATGAAGAAAGACTGCGCTAAGTTTAAGAATTGGCTCGACAAGAAAGGTATTCAAATTGCATTTGTTTGCTATGAATCTAATATGATTAATGTTAATCATAACACATGGTGGATTGACTGTGGTTATACAATCCATGTTTCTAATACCTTGCAGGGTATGGAAAATCTAAGGAAGCCAGTGGGAAGTGAACGATACATCTATTCAGGCGGGAAGTTAAGTTCCCATGTGGAGGCTATTGGGACATGTAGTTTGGTTTTAAGCAGCAACATTATTTTACGTTTAGAAAAGACTTTTTATGTACCTAGTTTTTCTAAGAATTTAATTTCAGTTTCAAGACTTGCACCTTTGGGATTCACCTTTAATTTTTCAGGCTCTACTTTTTCATTATCATATAAAACTGATATTGTTGGTTATGGTGAATTGTGTGACGGTCTTTACAATATTAAATTACATAATGATGCTGCTTATAACTCTATGCATGTTACTGCTGGTTTAAAAAGATGTGTTGTGAATGAGGAATCCTCTATGTTATGGCATCGGAGATTAGGACACATCTCCATTAAGAGAATTAAATGATTAGTAAATGAAGGAGTACTCAATACTTTGGACTTTGCTGATTTTGACACTTGTGTTGGTTGTATTAAGGGTAAACAAACTAACAAGTCTAAAAAGGATGCCAAGAGGTGCTCAAACATATTGGAAATTATACATCCAGATATTTGTTGTCCAGACATGGGCGCAAGTAGTCCGAAGTACTTTATCACCTTCATGGATGATTATACACAATATATGTATCTCTACTTACTTCGTTCTAAGGATGAAGCTTTGGATGCCTTTAAGATTTTTAAGGCTGAAGTAGAGAAACAATGTGGAAAACAAATTAAAATCGTGAGATCTGATAGAGGTGAAGAGTACTATGATAGATACACGAAGAATGGACAAGCACCTGGTCCATTTGCGAAGTTTCTTCAAGAACATGGGATTGTTACCCAATACACTATGTCTGGTTCTCCATATCAGAATGGTGTAGTAGAAAGAAGAAACCGAACTTTAATGGACATGGTGAGAAGTATGATGAGTAATGCAAAACTTCTTCAATTCTTGTGGATTTAAGCACTAAAGACGTCAGCTTATATATTAAACTGAGTTCCAACCAAGGCTGTCTCGAAGACGCCCTTTGAGTTATTCAAAGTTTGGAAACCAAGTTTACGACATATACGTGTTTGGGGATGCCCATCTGAAGTGAGAATTTATAACCCACGAGAGAAGAAGTTAGACCTGAGGACCATTAGTGGGTATTTCATTGGATATACTGAAAAGTCCAAAGGTATAAGTTCTATTGTCCATCACATAGCACTAGGATTGTGGAATCAAGAAATGTGAAATTTCTTGAGAATGACTTGATCAGTGGGAGTGATCAATTTCAGGACATTGTTTCTGAAAGAGATCACATTGAGCATCAAACTCCTAGACCAAGTGATAGATTGGTTATCATACACACCCCTCAAGTACAAACGGGTGTTAGACAACCAATACTTGAAATTCCACAAGCAACAGAAAATGACCTAGTAGATCAAATTGTCGTAGAACAACCTGTTGAACAATTGGTTGAACAACAAGTTTCTCAAGAAAATAATGATGCAAAATTAAGAAGATCTACTAGATTTAAAAGGTCAGCAATCCCTAGTGACTTTGTAGTGTATCTACAAGAATCAGACTATAATGTAGGAGCCGAAAATGATCCTGAGACATTTTCAAAAGCCATGAGTTGTAAGGAATCAAACTTATAGATCAATGCCATGAAAGATGAGATGGATTCAATGACATCTAACAAAGTCTGGAATCTCGTTGACTTGCCTAATGGTGTTAAAGCCATTGGATGTAAATGGGTTTTTAAAACTAAGAAAGACTCACAAGGCAACATTGAGAGACATAAGGCAAGACTTGTTGCAAAAGGATTCACTCAAAGAGAAGAAATTGACTACAAGGAGACTTTTTCTCCTGTGTCTAAAAAGGATTCTCTTCGAATAATTTTGGCCTTAGTAGCTCATTTTGACTTTGAGTTACATCAAATGGATGTGAAAACAACTTTCCTGAATGGTGATCTAGAGGAAAAGGTTTACATGAAACAACCTGAAAGATTCTCTTATAGTGATGGTGAGCATTTAGTTTGCAAGCTTAATAAATCCATCTATGGATTAAGACAAGCCACCCACCAATGGTATTTTAAGTTCCATGAGGTCATCACTTCATTTGGTTTTGAAGAAAACGTTAAGGATGAATGTATAAACAGAAGGTTAGTGGGAATAAAATTTGTTTTCTTGTGCTATATGTGGATGATATATTGCTTACAACTAATGATAAGGGTATGCTATATGAGGTGAAACAGTTTCTCTCGAAATATTTTGATATGAAAGTTATGGGAGAGGCATCTTATGTCATTGGCATTAAGATCCATAGAGAAAGATCTAGAGGCATTTTGGGCTTGTCTCAAGAGACCTATATCAACAAAGTTTTAGAGAGATTTAACATGAAAGATTGTTCACCAAGTGTAGCTCCCATTATGAAGGGAGACAAACTTGATTTGAGTCAGTGCCCCAAAAATGATTTTGAGCGGGAACAAATGAAAAATATCCCATATGCTTCAGCTGTTGGAAGCCTTATGTATGCTCAAGTTTGCACCAGACCTGACATAGCATATATTGTTGGAAGCCTTATGTATGCTCAGGTTTGCACCAGATTTGACATAGCATATGCTATTGGAGTTTTGGGAAGATATCAGATTAATCCAGGCATTGACCTTTAGAGAGCTACAAAGAAGGTAATGAGATACCTTCAAGGAACAAAGAACTTCATGCTCATGTACAAACGAACTGATAATCTAGAAGTAATTGGATACTCTGATTCAGACTATGTTGGCTGCATTGTGTTAATAATTTTTGAATAACGACAAGTGTATCGTATCGTACAAGTAATAAAATCCGGTAAAATATCGGGATATCGTCCTCAGGGAGCAAACTGTATTTATATTAACTCCTACAACGGTCAATTGAGAGACTATGTACAAATGTTGATTGCTAAATTTGCATTGAAAGTTTTAGAAACAATAGCTTGAGTAAACGATTTTAGATAATAAGACAAAATGGTTGGGATCGAAACTCATCATTCTTTCCCTTTATACATCCATGGATTCAATTCTTAATAACTTGTGAAGTTACTGAATTTGCTGCACATTTTTCATAAATCAATTACATCAGTCCCCTGATTGTAACATTCTTCAGTAATCACTCAACTTTCAATTCCTCAGATAATTGGATGACTAACTAGCATTAAACTCAAATGTAAAAGCAATTCCTACATCATTGTCCATCCCTAGATCAATTATGTAGGAAGAAAGACAATTCAGATCCAGTATCAAGTTTAACTTCCCAGTTAAACTTGAACCTTTAATCATGAATTCAGTAGCTAATTGAAATCATGCAATAAATATGGAACAAACTTTCAAAAATCAAATAACATTAATATAGAATTGAATCTAGGAGTACAAAAGTTAAGAAGATTACATTTTGATTCACAACTACGAAGAACTAGCCACTCATCCTCGCTATTACAACACTTAAGTCATGAACTAATACAAAGAAAGTGTGTAATAGAATGGTTTCCACGATTTCTATCTTCTTCTCTCTCTATTTCGTGCCCAGATTTCTTCCCACAATGAGTGAATGACCCCTTTTCCATTCTGAAACCGCTAGTTCTAATTCCAACTTCCATGCTCTCGCCCAAGCTAAAGATTCTCGCTTGGGCGAGAATCCAAGAGATTCCCAGGCCTGAGCACCTCGCTTGGGCGAGGTGTCCCTCGCTTGGGCGAAGATCAACAGAAGCAAATGGTGATTTGTCGCTCATTACCTCGCTTGGGCTAAGACCTCTCGCTTGGGCGAGGGTCCTTCGCTTGAGCGAGAGGCATCAGGTATTTTAGTGCTTTTTCTCTTATTTGTCGCTTGAACGACCCTTTCCTCGCTTGGGCGAGGCTTGCAATGTTCAGAGTCTTCACCTTCTTCTTTTTTCTCTCCTCTTTTCTCTATTTCTTAACCTGAAACAACAACAACACCATAAATTCCTAAGCAGAGCAAAATTAACTAAGTTATCAGGAATTGTACACAATTATAACATAAATGCATACTAAGTGACCCACAAATTATATACAATTTTACTTCAATTTGGCACTTAACAAACTCCCCCCAACCTAGAATCTTGCTTGTCCTCAAGCAAAGTAACAAAGTGTAATTCAGTTCAAAGTATATGGTTTTCAAATTTAATCGCTTATCCAAATGTAGCATGCTAGATTCATTCATTCACTATTTATAAAGAAATGACAATGATCAATCATAGTGAACTAATTCTACTGAGACAGAGTATTCATACAATTCAATTCCAAACTGAATAGAAGGAATAACTACTCAGTTAGATT
>NC_032017.1:9013936-9016683 GCF_001865875.1 Lupinus angustifolius | reverse complement strand
GTTCATGTGCTTGAAGAAGGAGTCACATTCCAACTCAAATGTACATCCACATTGTATACCCAACATGACACTTACCATTCATATGCACTAATAATCTGTCTCCAAAGGTATGGAAATTGATGTATGTCATTGAGGTTTAGGTGCATGATTCTTCAAACAAAATTTTCATTTTAGCTCAAGGGCTACAAAAAATAGGTTCATGATTAATACGGGATGGCTTTCTGGCTGTAGCTTAACTATCCTAGACTAGGCCTTAGTCATCTCCATGATATTCCCTACTTAATGACAACAAAAAACCAGGCAAAATTAATTAATGCAATTCCAGCAAAATCACTCATATGTGTATAGATATCTTCTCTCACCAAGTTTAAGGTCATATTCTTTTGACTAACTGCTCATTATTCAACCTATTCGGTCTGTGTCTGAATCACATTCACACCCCGAAACAATTGAATTCCGAACTCTAATCAATGAATCACAATCACAGAGTCACAACTATTCTTAACATGTTTCTAGCAAGCATACTTGGATAACATAAACACATTTAACCAGATTTTGATTTCATTCACTACATTTGTTACCTAGCTTGAGCCACAGATACAAAACACATGGTACACACACACACAATACACATACTACTACCTACATCCTAAACACACAACCTAAACATATAGCTGTAACCTAAACATGCGTCCTACACATACATAAACACGTAAACAACAAAAATACAGAAAAACCAGGTCTTTGATTATTATTTTTGTAGCCAGCTTGATGCTCATGAGGCCATAACATCATCCTCATCATTGTTATCTCCATCTCCACCTCTGTCATCATCCTCCGTCTCGCCAACATTCTCAGCATCGGTTCCAGCATATCCTGAAGCTCCTGCCCCCTCCGGAAAGTTAGGCATGACCCCAGGCCAAGGAAATTGTTGAGTGAAAGTGTCCGTGGACCCCAGAATTGGTTTCCCGGACTCAAGAACTGAAATGCAGAAAACAATCCTTGTTGTTGAAAGACCTGTCCTTGTCTCAACATCTCGTTTTGAAGTGCGAGATGTTCATTTTGCAAGCTCAGGTGCTTATTCTGCAAGCTTAAGCGATGAAAGTGCTCTTGAATTGAGAGGTCTGGAGGTGGTGGTTGTGAATTAGAACCTTGACCTTGCTGGAGATCAGAATCCCCCGTGCAGTTATGAATAACGTATTGCATGGTGATCGGGGGTTTAATTTTTTCAATTCGATTCACTTGAACCCCTTGCTGGGCGCAGAGTTCAGTGATCAAGGATGGATAACCCAAAGAGCCTTTCTTGCCCGCACGGACCACAGTACGGAACATCTCCTGTGCTATGACTTCAGCCACATCAATTGCCATGCCCCACAAGATAGCAAACACCAGATAACACATAAGCAGGGGCATAGAGGAAACGTGGCTGTTAGGTTGAACATTATGCAGTACAAAAATCATCCACGCCTGAGCTAGCTGGGTCATATACTTTCTGTAGATACGAAGAGGTTGTCCATCATTATTGCAGCTATATGATCGCCCAAACACACATAATAACGCAGCAGTGTTGCCTGGAGTGAACTCCTGGTCAGCAAGTGCTTGGTAAAAGTCACACATAACCCCCTCCCGAGCCTCAAACGGGTTATTCAGCAAGGTGTTGATTGTATCCCGGTCAAAAAGGATGGTCTTTCCCCTCACCCAGGATTTGTTGACAAACTCCTCCCCATCCAATGGGTACGCATTAGCATAGAATTCGCACACCACCTCAGGGTCAAACTTGTCATGTGTCTTTGCCACGACACCCCACTTCAGCACATTTAGGGATGTCATGAACATAGGATATTCACTTGCTTCCATTTGCACTTGTCTTTCAGGAACGAAAATCCAATTAAGGAGCAAGTTATATCGTTCCTGTTTTCCTTTCTTCCTGAACTTAGAACGATCGAACTCCATTGGGGGTTGTGAACCCGAGGCACCTCTTAGTTTCTTTGGGGGAGGGGGGTGCTTGTTGGCAACTGTTTTCTTTCTCTTGCAATACATAAAAAAAAACATGTATATACTTAGTAATCTGCAACCACATCATGTATGCACTATCCAAGACACTATGTCATCCTTGTGGTGTGCACACAGCAACACACATGGAAGCACTTCGGAATGGAAATTCCGAAGTTTCAAAGGTTATCCACTTGGAATCCATGATAGTTGTAATTGAGAATGCATAACACTAATGCAATGAAGAATAAAAGCGATATAACTGAGAAAAATGGGGAATCAAAAAAAGAGAAAAATATACTTACAGTTGTCCACTCATGATGCTAATAGTGAATGTGTGCTCTAAGATGATGATGATGTTGATATGCAAGAGTTTGGAGAGGGAACACGAATTGCTCTTCGTTGTTGGATAATGGGGTGTGAGGGAATGAACCCTAACCCCCTT
Organism: Lupinus angustifolius; assembly: GCF_001865875.1. Classification (NCBI taxonomy): domain Eukaryota; kingdom Viridiplantae; phylum Streptophyta; class Magnoliopsida; order Fabales; family Fabaceae; genus Lupinus; species Lupinus angustifolius. Next base: position 9,014,246 of record NC_032017.1, on the reverse strand, counting down.
TCTGTTCATTTTAAAGAACCAATTCGTGTCCCTCTCCCCTGGGCGAGGTATTCTCGCTTGGGCGAGCATAATGCTAACTAACTCTTGAGTTCTCGCTTGGGCGAGGTAACTCTCGCCTAAGCGAAAAATTCAGAATTGTCCACCTGTTCTCCTCGCCTGAGCGAGGAATTGTCGCTTGAGCGACGAGAAACAGTAGCTAAAATTGTATTTGTCGCTTGAGCGAGAATATTTCGCTTAAGCGAGAAATCCAAATCTGTAAATTGGATGTTTTCGCCTGGGCAGCGAGGAGACATTTTCTCTGACTTCTTTT
>NC_032017.1:9012362-9013836 GCF_001865875.1 Lupinus angustifolius | reverse complement strand
CCGTGGTGAGCCGCTCGACGTCACCACCTAGGTAAGGCTTTAATCTTTGACCATTAACTATCCAACTCCGCTGAGAGGCTGGATCTTGCAACTCGATTGCACCGTGTGACTTGACTTATTTGATTAGAAATGGTCCTAACCATTTAGACTTCAACTTGCCCGGAAAGAGTTTCATCCGGGAATTGAACAGCAAGACAGTTTGACCCACCCGGAAATCTTGTTTTCTGATCTTCCGGTCATGATACAGCTTGACCTTTTCCTTATACAATTTGGAAGACTCATAAGCACTGAGTCTCATCTCGTCCAATTGTTGAAGTTGCAACTTCCTATGATCACTTACTGCCTTTGCATCCAGATTGAAGAACTTTAGGGCCCAGAATGTCTTGTGCTCAAGCTCAACAGGCAAATGACAAGCCTTCCCATACACTAGCTGAAACGGGGATAGTCTAGTGGGGGCTTTAAAAGCGGTGCGGTAATCCCAGAGTGCATCATCCAACTTGAGAGACCAATCCTTTCTTGTGGTTGACACATTTTTCTCGAGTATTCTCTTGATCTCTCTATTAGATACCTCCGCTTGCCCATTGGTCTACGGGTGGTAAGGAGATGCCACCTTGTGCCGGACTCCATAATGCTGAAGGACCTTCTCTAGTTGAGAATTGCAGAAATGGGATCCTCCGTCACTAATTAGAACCCAAGGTGTGCCAAACTGACTGAATATATTTCTTTTCAGGAACTTCACTACGGTCTTGGCATCATCCTTCTGTGCAGCTACCGCTTCGACCCTTTTAGACACATAATCCACCGCCACCAAAATGTAGACATGTGAGCCTGATGGTGGAAATGGTCCCATGAAATCGATTCCCCAGCAATCAAACACCTCAATTTCCTGAATATTAGTTAACGACATTTCATTCCTCTTGGAGATTCCACCAGTTCTTTGACATTTGTCACATTGTTGGGCATATTGATGTGCATCCTTAAAAATAGCAGGCCAGTAGAAACCAGATTGGAGGACTTTAGCAGCTATCCTCTCTCCATTGAAATGCCCTCCATATGGCGAACTGTGACAATGCCATAGGATGCTCTTGGCCTCCTCAGTAAACACACATCTCCTCAGTACTCCATCCGACCCAGTCTTAAAAAGATGAGGGTCGTCCTATACATATTGACGGGAATCTCGCAAGAACTTCCTCTTTTGATGCCAGGTCAACTCTTCATTGCAGCTTTGAAATTGGCCATGTCAGCAAACCATGGCCTTTCTTGAATCGAGAGAAGCTTCTCATCCGGAAACTCCTCCACCAACTCTGATTCTTTCGCTGTTACCTCCTGATTTACTAACCGTGACAGGTGATCCGCTACACAATTCTCACTGCCCTTTTTGTCCTTGATCACTAAATCAAATTCCTGCAACAATAACACCCAATGCAACAATCTCGGCATGGAATCCGATTTGGTTAGCAAATATTTTATAGCA
>NC_032017.1:9011639-9012262 GCF_001865875.1 Lupinus angustifolius | reverse complement strand
GAGCAGAAATCAGTTTTTGTTTTAAGGTTTCAAAAGCATTAGCGCACTCAGCATCAAAATGAAAAGTAGTATCTTTGTTAAGAAGATCACTGAGTGGCTTTGCAATTTTAGAAAAATCTTTAATAAACCTTATATAAAAACCTGCATGTCCAAGGAAACTTCGAATTCCCTTGACATTAAGTGGTGGTGGGAGGTCCTTGATGATCTCAATCTTAGCCTTGTCAACTTCGATGCCTCGGGACGAGATTTTGTGTCCCAGAACTACCCCCTCAGTCACCATGAAGTGACACTTCTCCCAATTCAACACCAAATTTGTTTCAACACATCGTTGCAGAACGATGTCCAGATTTGCCAAACAACTCTCAAATGACGACCCGAAGACCGAGAAGTCATCCATGAAAACTTCAATGCATTGTTCCACCAGGTCAGAAAAGATAGCTAACATGCACGGTTGAAATGTTGCTGGTGCATTGCACAGTCCAAATGGCATCTTCCTGTAGGCAAATATACCAAAAGGACGTGTGAAAGCTGTCTTCTCCTGGTCCCGCGGATCCACAGTGATCTGATTGTAGCCTGAGTACCCGTCCAAGAAACAGTAATATGCTTGACCGGCTAGTCGCTCT
>NC_032017.1:8992680-9011539 GCF_001865875.1 Lupinus angustifolius | reverse complement strand
TAGTTCATCCTTTTCATTCCTAATCACATTCATACCCCCTTTTTTGGGACCACCTGAACCGGACTCACCCACTTACTATCAGATATGGGATAAATCATCCCAGCATCCAATAGTTTGATCACTTCTTTTTTAACCACTTCCTTCATGGTTGGGTTAAGACGTCTCTGAGGTTGTGCTACCGGCTTGTAATCATCTTCCATGTGAATCTTGTACATGCAATAGGATGGACTGATTCCATGTAAATCATCCAGTGTCCACCCTATCGCACCAACATTTTTCTTCAGCACCTCAAAGACTTGTTGTTCTTCTGCAGATGACAAGGTGCTGCTGATAATCACTGATTTCTGATCTCCTTCTTCCATAAACACATATTTCAAGTGCACAGCGAGTTGTTTCAACTCCACCTTTGGAACCTCGGAACTTTGATCTTTACCCAACTTCTCCACATGACTCTGATCGAATGCAACCTTACGGGATGCGTCCAACTCTGCCAAATATGACTTCATTAGTTTATCCTCACTTGGACTGTTTCCTTCCAGCTCTCCCATCAAAACCTTTTCCAAGGGATTAGTGCTCTTCATATGAATGTCATCAAGCAAAAATAAGTCCTCAATGACATCCACACGAAAGCAATGTTGCTTGTCCCTTGGATGTTGCATAGCTTCAAACACATTAAAGTTGACCTCTTGGTCCTCCACTCTAACCTTTAGTTTACCATCATCAACATCGACTATGACCCTTATAGTTTTCATAAAGGGTCTACCTAGAATTAGAGGAACTTCCTTGTCTTCTTCAATATCCATGATAACAAAGTCCACAGGAAAGACTAACCCATCCACCTTCACCAAAACATCCTCTGCAACTCCATATGGATATTTCATAGATCGATCCGCAAGTTGCAATGTCATTCTAGTAGGCTTGATCTCTAAATCTCCAATTCTTTTCAGCATAGAAAGGGGCATCAAATTAATGCTGGCACCCAGATCAAAGAGTGCATTTCCTACAGATAACTCTCCAATAGTGACCGGAATAATGAAGCTGCCCGGATCTTTAGTCTTCTCAGGTAGAGACTTCTGAATTATTGCACTGCACCCAGCTTCTAAGGTCACTGTCTCTTCTGACAACTTTCTTTTATTTGTCAACAAATCCTTCATGAATTTAGCATAGACAGGCATTTGTTCCATTACCTCCATAAAAGAAATGTTGATCTGGAGATTCTTGAATAAATCCAAGAACCTAGCATATTGTCGCTCTTTGTCTTTCTTGGAAGGTCTCTTTGGATAAGGGAGATCCTTCAACTGAGGTAATTCAGTCATCTCTTATTTGTACTCTCCCTTGTAACATTTTCAGTAGTACCCCCTTCCTCATGTTCTACCTCTTTACCCTTGTGTATATCTCTTATTACCTTTTCTGATGTTCCAGCTTCAGTTTCGCGCAACACCTCTTGCTCAATAGCTAAATTCTCTCTAATACCTTTACCAATAACCAAACCACTTCTAGTGGTGATAGACTTGCAGTGTTCTTTCGGATTTGTCTGAGTGTTGGCGGAGAATTGCTGTGTATCTGCGTTCTGATCTGCCATTTGCTTGGCCAACTGACCCACTTGAGTCTCTAGATTCCTGATGGATGCATCAGTATTTTTCTGGTTGGAAATAGAAACTTGCATGAACTTCTCTAATGTTTCCTCCAATTTTGTTTGTCGCTCATGCAGTGGTGGATGTTGACCTTGTTGATATGAGGACTGATATGGTGGTTGTCGGTTAGATGGCCCAGCTTCTTGCCTCCACCCAAAATTCTGATTCTGATTCTGGTTTCCCCTCCAACTCTGTGAGAACTGATTGTTGAACGGAGGGTTGTTAGGGAAATTACCCTGACGAGGTGGATTATTGACATACTGAACTTCCTCTTCTGGTCTGTTGATATGCATAGAACAATGACCAGTGACATGATCACCACCACAAAACTCGCAGCATAATACTTGTTGATGGACTGGAGGACTCTGAACCACATTAAGTTGCTGAGGCAACTTGGACATTTGTTTGGTTAGTGCCTCAATCTGTTGAGTTAGAATCTTGTTCTGAGCTAGAATTGCATCAGAAGTACTCAAATCCAACTCTCCTCGCTTCTGCACTGTTCTTCTGTTATGCTGAGCTTGTCTATCCGTAGCAGATAAAGCAGTGATAATTCTAGTTTCTTGCTCGGCATCCACCGACATCATAGTACCACTAGCTGCAGCATCTAGAATCATCTTCATTTCCGATTTCAGCCCATTACAGAAAATGTTTAGTTGATCAATATCCTCGAACCCATGATTGGGGCATTTCCTCAACAATAATTGGAAACGCTCCCATGCCTCATAAAAAGCTTCCTCTGCACCTTGTCTGAATGTAGATATTTCAAACTTCGCGTGCACATACCTTGTTGGAGGGAAAAATCTTGTCAGAAACTTTGTCTCCAAATCACTCCAGTTGGTTAAGCTTTGGGTAGGGTGTGATTTGAGCCATTCCCTAGCCTCACCATGGAGGGAAAATGGAAACAACATCATATACGCAGCTTCCCTCTCAGTGTCTGAATACCCCATAGTCGCCACTAGCTCATAAAAATTATCCAAATGAGCATATGGATCTTCATAATCTTTTCCAGTGAACTGATGAGCACTGACGAGATTCAGATACACAGCTATGATTTCCATTGTCCTTGCGGTGTGTGGAATCACAATGATGGAATAGTGTCGAGGACCTTGATACATAGCATAATCACCTAACGTCTTCCTTGGAGGGTTAGTCCTTGGGTTGTTATCATTGGCATTATGCGCATTCTCCATCTTGTATAACTGAATTTCTAGATTTGTAGCCGGTTCAGAGCTACATTGTGCATCTTGAGAACCTTGCTGTTTCTTTTCTTTTGCTTTCTTCTGGTTACTCTTAGCAGACTTCTCAATCTCTGGATTGTATTGTAATTGCTCTTCTGTAGACTTACCTCGCAAAAGCATAAATAAGCAGACTACAGCAAAGGTTAGCACAAGGGTTAAGTATACTACATAAAATTAAAGACGAACTATGTACAAGACTCAATAAACTCTGTATATAACTAATGTAAATCACTCATTGCTCCCCGACAACGGCGCCAAAAACTTGTTAATACTTTTTCAATAACGACAAGTGTATCGTATCGTACAAGTAATAAAATCCGGTAAAATACCGGGATATCGTCCTTAGGGAGCAGACTGTATTTATATTAACTCCTACAACGGTCAATTGAGAGACTATGTACAAATGTTGATTGCTAAATTTGCATTGAAAGTTTTAGAAACAATAGCTTGAGTAAACGATTTTAGATAATAAGACAAAATGGTTGGGATCGAAACTCATCATTCTTTCCCTTTATACATCCATGTATTCAATTCTTAATAACTTGTGAAGTTACTGAATTTGCTGCGCATTTTTCATAAATCAATTACATCAGTCCCCTGATTGTAACATTCTTAAGTAATCACTCAACTTTCAATTCCTCAGATAATTGGACGACTAACTAGCATTAAACTCAAATGTAAAATCAATTCCTACATTATTGTCCATCCCTAGATCAATTATGTAGGAAGAAAGACAATTCCGATCCAGTATCAAGTTAAACTTCCCAGTTAAACTTGAACCTTTAATCATGAATTCAGTAGTTAATTAAAATCATGCAATAAATATGGAACAAACTTTCAAAAATCAAATAACATTAATATAGAATTGAATCCATGAGTACAAAAGTTAAGAAGATTACATTTCGATTCCCAACTACGAAGAACTAGCCACTCATCCTCGCTATTACAACGCTTAAATCATGAACTAATACAAAGAAAGTGTGTAATAGAATGGTTTCCACGATTTCTATCTTCTTCTCTCTCTATTTCGTGCCCAGATTTCTTCCCACAATGAGTGAATGACCCCTTTTTCATTCTGAAACCGCTACTTCTAATTCCAACTTCCATGCTCTCGCCCAAGCTAAAGATTCTCGCTTGGGCGAGGATCCAAGAGATTCACAGGCCTGAGCACCTCGCTTGGGTGAGGTGTCCCTCGCTTGGGCGAAGATCAACATAAGCAAATGGTGATTTGTCGCTCATTACCTCGCTTGGGCTAAGACCTCTCGCTTGGGCGAGAGTCCTTCGCTTGGGCGAGAGTCCTTCGCTTGAGCGAGAGGCATAAGGTATTATAGTGCTTTTTCTCATATTTGTCGCTTGAACGACCCTTTCCTCGCTTGGGTGAGGCTTGCAATGTTCAGAGTCTTCACCTTCTTCTTTTTTCTCTCCTCTTTTCTCTATTTTTTAACCTGAAACAACAACAACACCATAAATTCCTAAGCAGAGCAAAACTAACTAAGTTATCAGGAATTGTACACAATTATAACATAAGTGCATACTAAGTGCCCCACAAATTATATACAATTTTACTCCAATTTGGCACTTAACACATTGATACCCGAAAATCAACATTCGGTTATATTTTTATGCTAGCTGATGGAGTTGTGTCTTGGTCAAGTGTAAAGCAGACATTGACTGCTACTCCCACTATGGAAGCCGAGTTTGTTTCTTGTTTTGAGGCTACCTCGCATGGTGTATGGTTGAAAAGTTTCATATCTGGGCTTAGAATTGTGAACTCTATTTCTAGGCTATTAAAGATGTATTATGACAACTCAGCTGCGATCTTTATGGCTAAGAAAAATAAGAATGGAAGTCGAAGTAAGCACATCGACATTAAATATCTAGCCATAAGAGAGCGTGTGAAGGAAAAGAAAGTGGTCATTGAACACATTAGTACTGAGTTGATGATTCCTGATCCTTTGACTAAAGGCATGCCACCAAAGAACTTTAAGGATTGTGTAGTACGAATGGGACTTGGTTCCATGATGTAATTTTCATTGTACGTACATTTATTGTTTTCAATAAAACTTTTATTCAGTTTGATGTTTTCTCATATGTTTTTGTGCACATATCTGTTTATTTTGAGAAATGTCATTTAGTTTTGACCTAGAATAAACATATGGTTTATTCATTAAGTAAAGAGCATATATTGAGAGACTTGATATATTGTGATACATGATAGATAATACACATTATTAGAGGACTTATTGCCATGATTCATGTATTGTGCTTCTTGTTATGATTGATGGTGGGTTAAATGAACTAAGTAGGAGAATGATAGAATTTCTCATGATTTTCTCAACAGATTTATTCTGTTTTTTGAATATGCATATTTAAGTGTAAATCTTTTGCATATTTATTGTAAAATTGGTTTCCAAATGTGGTCCATTTTCTGTACATATTAAACCCATTATCCTAGTACCAGTTACAAAACGGTTATGTGGAGAGAAAAACTTGCACTCCCACTATCCATGACCTGTTCCACTCTGATGACCTTTATGATGGATAAAGGTCTATAAATCAGAACAGATTGCTCTCTGTTTTGGGTCACTAATCCTACTCCTCTGTTCAGAAACAAACATCATCGCATTGAGTGAGTAAAGGTTTAGAAAATCAAACTCAGAATTTACTCACTGTAATCACAGTGTTTGATTGCAAGACAAAGTGTTCGTGAAAGACAATTGAGAATCAAATAGCAATGGCTGGAGGTTGGTACTCTTGATCTATTTTAGTTTCCACTGCATAATGATCTAAATATGTTGTTTAATTAATTGTATAACATGATTAGATGATTACAAAGATCTAACAATGAATTGACATATTTCTATAAATAGAGTTACATTATTATCCTAATCTCTTTTTAACAAAAAAATTCAAATACAAGGATACCCCAAATTTAACTAGATCGATCTAATAGTACAATGTTCTATTGGATTCTCCAATATCACGCCATTTTTTACTTTTTAAAGTGCTTCAGCAATGAGTGGAGGAGAAGAAAGAGGATTTTTGAAGAGTGAGAACAATGGTTACTGAGTCATCGAGTTCCATTCATAAAGGTGACTCACTCAATCACTTTTTCTTTTATTTACAAATTAATCAATTTCTTAATTCGATTTTGTTTTTATTTTTGTGTTTATTTCAGTTGTTCTTCATCTCAAAGCCATTGGTGATGCTCCTATTCTCAAGAAATCTAAATTCAAGGTACTCTTTCAATTTTATATTCAATTTGTTTTTTAATTTAAATGAAGCATGGTTTTGTCTTTGATAAATTATGATTGGGAATTTAAGGAAGTAAAGTAAGTGGGAAAAATATATTTTGTATAAATATATGTGGAAGGATAAACCATGAGAAACTCAATGTGATTTAGATGAGGATATATATATTTTTATTTTAGCTTAAACTAGTGACTGAATGGCATTTGCAATTTGGTTCAGATCTTTCAGGGATCTCACAATTTGTTGTTCTTTTAGCTTTTAGCTTTGTTCTTTTGAAACATCTGTTAACAGTAGAAATATTTCAAAAATCAGTTAGTTGGTTAGTATTTAGGTTACTATAAATAGCATTGTATCATCTTGCCATAAACTCAATGAGATTGATAGTTCTTTTCCCACATACTCTCTCTTAGATTCACATTCTTTCTCTTTTATCTTCATTCATACTCACTATCATCTTCTACTTCCTCGATCTTCTTCTTCTTCTTCAAACACACAATAACATTTCTTTACTTTGCTTTTCCATTTTTTGTTCCAATAAATCTGGCATCAAGAGCTAGGTTGGAGATACAAGAACACAAAGAATCTTGAATCAATATGGGGCAAAACAGTGGCAACTTCCCAGCAAACTTACCAATTCTCGATGGAAAGAATTGGAATAAATGGAGAGTACAAATGAAGGCGTTGATGGGGTACCAAGAAGTGGATGGAATAGTTGAGCCAAGATTCCAACCCTTAGTTGAAGGAGGAACAGAAGAACAAAGGAAACTGCACAAAGAGAATAAGAAGAAGGATTGCAAGGCAATGTTCCTGCTACATCAATGTGTGGATGAAGCACACTTTGAAAAGATTTCTGGCGCAGAAAATTCAAAAGAAGCCTGGTTGATCCTTGAAGGTTGCAACCAAGGAGCAGAACAGTTGCAGAAAGTAAGGTTACAAACACTCAGGCGCCAATATGAACTGATGTAGGTGGAATCCAATGAGAGAGTGACACAATTCTTAAACAAAGTCATCACACACACTAATGCTATGAAGGCATGTGGTGAGAAAATCAGTGATCAATCCATAATTGAGAAGATCCTAAGAACTCTAACCCCAAGATTTGATCATATTGTTGTGGCAATTGAGGAATCTAATAAAATTGAAGAGATGAAGGTTCAGGATCTTCGGGGATCCTTGGAAGCACATGAGGAAAGACTCATTGAATGGTCCAATGAGAGACCAATTGATCAAGCATTGCAAGGTCACTTCACAGATAGAAGAAACTTCAATGGAAGGACTGGATTTCGAGGCAGGGGTGCAAGAAGAGAGTTTAGAAGTGGAAATCAGAAGAATTTCCAACAGAAGGATCAAGACAAAGTTGCTCACGATATAAAAGACTCAGAAAGAAAAGGGAGTCTTAATCAATGGAGAGGAGGCAGAAGATCAGTTCATAGAAAGAAAGTAAGGTGCTTCAAATGCAATAGAACATACCACTTTTCAAATGAATGCAAGACTCCCATTGGCTCAAACTATGATGAAGGCAAGTCATACAGTGAAGCACATATGGCCAAAGAAGAAACAACAACTGAAAGTGAGGAACAACCCCTACTGCTCATGATGATTACAAATCAAGTGAGCAAAAATAGTGATGTTTGGTATATAGACTTTGGGTGCTCAAGCCACATGACAGGACACAGAGAATGGTTAGTGAATTTTAATGAGGGGAAGAAAATCAATGTTAGATTTTCTGACAACAGGATGATCCGAGCTGAAGGCACTGGTGATGTGTTGATAAACAGAAATGATGGAAAACATGCTATGATCATTGATTTGATCTATGTACCAAACATGAAGAGCAACCTGATTAGCATGGGACAACTACTTGAAAAGGGTTTCTCAATAGGTCTACTTGATGGATCACTAGAAGTCTATAATCAAATGAAGAAGTTGGTAATGAAAGCATCAATGGCTCCAAACAGAACATTCCAGATAAGCTTAGAAACCATGGAATCTCAATGCTTATCTGCATTATCATTAGTAGAAGGCTCATGGTTATGGCATATGAGGTATGGACATTTGAATTTCAAAGATTTGAGTATGTTGAATTCACAAAATATGGTTGCAAGGCTACCTCCAATCCAACTTCCTAAGAATATATGTGACAATTGCTTAATAAGCAAGCAAATAAGGTCCACATTCAGCAAGTACAGACCATCCAGGGCCAATGAACTTCTGCATGTGGTGTACTCTGATGTGTGTGGACCCCTTGACACACTATCACTAGGAGGAAGCAAGTACTTCATCACCTTTGTAGATGAGTTAAGCATAATAATTTGGTTGTTTTTGATGCAGAACAAAAGTGAAACCTTCTCAGTATTCAAGGTGTTCAAAGCTCAAGCAGAAAATCAATTAGGAAAGAGCCTAAAAATACTAAGGACAAATGGTGGAGGTGAGTTCAACTCAGGAGAATTTGGCAATTTCTGTAGAGAACAATGGATTTTGCATGAGGTGGCTGCCCCATACAAACCTCAACACAATGGAATTGCAGAGAGAAGAAACAAAACCATAATGAATATGGTTAGGAGCATGCTAAGAAGCAAGGAACTCTCCAATGAATTCTGGGGTGAGGCAGCCTCAACAACAGCTTACATACTTAATAGATGTCCAACTAAGAAGCTTGAAGGCAAAGTTCCTGAGGAAGCATGGTCAGGAATCTACCCATCACTGAGACACTTAAGAATTTTTGGTTCAATCTGCTATAGACGCATACCATACCAAAAGAGTACAAAATTGGATGGTAAAGGTGAAGCAATGATCTTCCTTGGCTACAACAACACAGGGGTCCTACAAGTTGTACAGCCCTAAATCCAAATAGGTTGTGTTTAGCAGGGATGTACACTTTGATGAAGCAAGTTCAGTCAAAGAGTTACACAAAATCTCTGATTCTTTGGCTAAACTGCACATTGAGTGGGAGAATGATGACCCTGAGACATTAGAAGAAAGAAGAGAAACACATGTCTGCATTTGACAAGCAAACACAAGATCAACAAGGACAAGGAATCCTCCTTCTTGGCTATCAGACTATGTGCTAAGTTGTGATAATTCAGTGAGTCAGAAAGGTGAAGTTGTTCAACACATGACATTGTATGCTGACACAGAACCAATTAGTTATGAAGAAGCAATAAACAACAGCACTTGGAGGGCAACTATGTTTGAAGAAATCAAGTCCATAGAAAAGAATGATAATTGTGAATTGGCAGAATTACCAGCTAAGAAGAAACCAATATCAGTCAATGGATTTTTAAGGTAAAACTAAAACCATATGGCACCATAGCTAAGCATAAAGCAAGGCTAGTTGCCAAAGGGTTTATGCAAAAGGAAGGAATAGATTTCTCTGAGGTGTTTGCACCAGTAGCAAGATTGGAAACAATAAGGCTCATTCTTGCATTAGCTAGTTGGAACAGATGGAGTCTATGGCAATTGGATGTCAAATTTACCTTCTTGAATGGCCCTTTGGAAGCATTAGTATATTTATCCCAGCCACCAGGTTTCATTAGCAAAGGAAATGAGAACAAAGTGTTCAAGCTAAAGAAATCACTATATGGTTTGAGGCAAGCCCTAAGGGCATGGAACAAAAGAATTGATAAATTATTGTCTGCCTATGGATTTCAGAAGTGTGAGGTTGAATATGGTGTATACATCAAATCATTAAACCAGAATTGTGATGCATTGTTCATATGCTTGCATGTTGATGATGTATTGATCACATGAAGTAGCCAGTAGAGAATTGAAGAAGTAAAAATGAGCCTTAAGGGTGAGTTTGAAATGACTGACTTGGGCAGATTAGCATATTTCCTTGGTCTGGAATTTCAGCACACTAAGAGAGGACTATTCATGCACCAAAAGAAGTACATACTTGAGATCCTCATAAAATTCAACATGCTAAACTACAATTCCTCAGAAACCCTTGCTGAAATGAACTTAAAATAGGACAAGGGTGAGCATGAAGGTGCTGTGAATGCATCATTGTTCAGACAAATGGTTGGTAGCTTGAGATACATTTGTCATACAAGACCAGAAATCTCCTATAGTATGGGACTGATTAGTAGGTTTATGTGTGATCCCAAGCATTCTCACATGATGGCAGCAAAGAGGATCCTAAGATACTTGAAAGGAACACTTGCTTTTAGCATCAATTTCCCTCATCAAAGTGATAAGATTAGCTCAAAACTCATGACCTACTCTGACTCAGATTGGTGTGGGGACTTAATAGATAGAAAAGCACTATGAGGTATGTGTTTATGATTGCTGGTGCTCCAGTTTCATGATGTTCTCAAAAGCAAAAGGTCGTGGCATTGTCAACTTATGAAGCTGAGTACATAGCAGCGTGTGCTACTACTTGCCAAGCAATGTGGCTAGCTGCTTTGATGCTGAAACTTGGCATTGATAATGAGGATAAGATTGAATTGCTGATAGACAACAAGTCAGCAATTGATTTGGCAATGAACACGGTTTCATATGGCAGAAGCAAGCACATCGAGACAAGGTATTACTACCTTAGACAACAAGTTGCAGAGGAGAAATTGAAGCTCATTCACTACAAAAATGAGCTTCAACTAGCTAACATTATGACCAACCACTCAAGATAGAGAGGTTCAAAGAATTGAGGAAGAAAATAGGAGTTCAAGAAGCTGAAATTGATTGAGTTTATTGAGTTTCATGGTTGGTTTCTTAGATTTTTGAATTATGGGGGATGTTAAGAGTAGAAATATTTCAAAAATCACTTAGTTGGTTAGTAGTTAGGTTACTATAAATAACATTGTATCATCTTGCCATAAAATCAATGAGATTGATAGTTCTTCTCCCACATACTCTCTCTTAGATTCACATTCTTTCTCTTTTATCTTCATACATACTCACTATCATCTTCTTCTTCTTCTTCTTCAACACACAACAACATTTCTTTACTTTGCTTTTCCATTTTGTGTTCCAATAACATCTACAAAAGGCACTGCATTTATGTTATCTTATGTGCTTATTCCTATTTTTTCCTTATGTTACTTTGCATTTATGTTCTGTTCTTTGTCCCTGTGCTGGCCATGCTAGGATCGACATGTGAAGGGACCTTTCTTAAATACTAGCTAACCATTTATTATACCCTTTCACTAGATATGGAGTTCGATATTATGATATGACAATCAAATTCTTTGTTGAGTTACTTAACTTTGCCAATCTATCATTACATAAATGAGGCCTTATCCCACTAGATAGGATTGACTTACATGGACCAATAATGCCATTGGGCTCTATCAAAAACCAAAATTTCAGTCAAACTAGTTTGAGCAAGATCTTTTTCCATTATTTATTCTAAATATTTCTTAGGTCTTCTGCTTTCCCTTTAAACTGCTTTATCTTCCATTTGATATACACAGTCCTATCCATGCTATTCTCTATCAAATTAATATTACACTCCAATTTTCGTACTGTAAATAGGGAAAGAAAGGTGTAGACATTTTCTGTATGCATCTTATTTGCTTGATACTAGTATGAATATGCAATTTTTGCACATATGGAAAATGTAGGGTTTGAGTTGCATGAACATTAAACTTTGTTTTAAACTCATGTCTGAAAATCATTGTTTATATGAATATTGATCCTAATTGTAAGCTCACATGTTATTAGCGAATAAGACTTAAATCCTACTACTCCCATAAATCCTACTACTTATCCATCTAATTCTTTACCATTTGTCCCCTCTTCTACTCATCCCATGGTTACTAGGTCAAAGTTAGGAATTAATAAATCTATTATGCCTAGTCTAGCCAGTCTTTTTCTTGTTCATACAAAACCCTCAACTACCAAAGAAGCTCTTCTTAGTCCCATTTAGAAAAATTCTATGCAAGAAGAATATGATGCTCTCCTTAAGCTAGGCACTTGGGCTATTCAACAGCTAGGTGTAAGTGGGTTTTCAGAGTTAAAGAAAATCTGATGGCTCAGTCAATAGATATAAAGCTAGGTTGGTTGCAAAGGGTTTTCATCAACAACAAGGAATTGACTACAATGAAACCTTTTCACCTGTAGTCAAACCTGTTACTATTAGAATTTTGCTCACACCGGCAATAACCTATGGTTAGGCTATTCAAAAGTTGGACATAAACAATGTGTTTCTAAATGGAGTGTTGAATGAAGAAGTTTATAAGACTCAGCCTGCTGGATTTCATATTGGTGCGAAAACCAATGTTTGCAAGCTTCACAAGGCTTTATATGGGCTCAAGCAAGCTCCTAGGCAGTTCTTTGATAAACTCAAGGGTAATCTTATGCAACTAGGGTTTAAAAACAACAGATGTGACAATTCTCTGTTCATCTCTCTCTGGATCTCGTCAGATGTTTGTTTTAGTATATGTAGATGACATCATCATCACTCGCTCATCCAGTTCAGAGGTTTCTCATCTAATTAACAATCTCAATTCAGGTTTTGCTCTTAAAAATATAGGAAAGTTGGATTATTTTCTAGGTATTGAGGTAAAACATCTTCCAGATGAGTCTTTATTCCTCTCTCAAAGTAAGTATACAAAAGATTTGCATATAAAGGCTAATATGGACAATGTCAATCCTAGTATTAATCTTATGGCTAGCACTTGCAAGCTGCCTAAAACTGGAACAAAAACCTTTGATAATCCCTCTCTGTTTAGGTCAATAGTTGGTGCACTCTAATATGCAACTATTACTAGACCTGATTTGGCCTTTAGTGCTAACAAGGTTCGCTAGTACATGAGTAATCCTCTTAACCAGTATTGGGTGGCAATCAAAAGAATGCTTAGGCATCTAAAAGGGACAATTACATTGGTCTTCATCTCAAGTTAGCATATACTGCTCCTTCTCTTCCTAATACTCTTACATCCATGTGTGATGCAGATTGGGCCACTATTCCTGATGATAGGAAGTCCATATCAGGGGCTTGTCTTTTTGTGGGACCAAATGTCATAACATGGTGGTCAAAGAAGCAACAGACTGTGTCCAGATCCAACACAAAAGCTAAATACATGAGTCTTGCTCTAGTTGAATATTTGGATCTCTCTTGGACTGTATTCTCAGAAAATATTCCTCATTCTATAGGTGACTTGAAGTCTCTCACTCTCCTCGGTCTTGTGTTTTGAAAATTTGAAGGATTGATCCCTTCATCTTTTTGGAACCTCACTCAACTCACAAAGTCGAGCCTTCACTCCAACAACCTTATATAGGTGAGATCTCACCATTAGTTTCAAACCTTAATCATCTCATTATGTTAGATTTATCCTATAATAAATTCCAAGGTCAACTCTCACCATCATTGTTTGATTTATCTCAACTTGATCGTGTAGACTTATCAGAAAATAAATTAGTAGGCCCAATTTCAAATAAAGTCATAGAACCTCTAAAATTAATATCTATGTATTTGAGTTTTAACAACTTAAAATGGAATAATTCTCGGTTGATGTACTTATTTTCTAGAGTTGGTCCTTGATAGCAATCAGTTCATAGGGTTCAGCAGTGAATTCTCAGCTTATAGGAACTCCACAATGCTTCAAAAATTTTCCTCATCTCTCAGTTTTAGACTTCCGAAGGAACAATCTTCATGGAGAAATGCCTAGCTACTTTTCCGAGGGAAATGAATTGTACACCATAAAGCTCAATGACAACAGATTGGAGGGATCATTGTCATTGTCTTTGGCCAACTCTAAGAGCCTGGAAGTTTTGGACATCAGAGATAATAATATAGAGGATATATTTTCTACTTGGCTAGAAACTCTTCCCGAGTTGAAGGTACTTAGTTTAAGATCAAACAAATTCCATGGTACCATCACTTATTCAGTCTCCAAGTTAAGAATTTTAATGTCTCCGATAACAATTTGAATGACCCCTTGCCAATATCATGCATCAACAACTTTCAAGGAATGATGAATGTGAAGAACAATAACATTGGTTTGGAGTATATGCCTAATTGAAGATTTGTTGGCATTTTATAATGCCTCTATGATTATCACAATGAAGGCTCAAACTAGGGCAGTAGTAAGGATATTAACTATTCTCACAATAATTAATTTATCAAGTAACATGTTTGAAGGAGAAGTTCTGAAAGTCATTGGAGAATTGATTTATCTCGAAGGGTTTGATCTTTCACATAATGGAATTACCAGTGTCATTTTATAGTGTTTGAGTAATTTGACAAGTTTAGAATGGTTGGACCTCTCATGGAACAAGTAATCCACATAGTATTGAATTTCCTTTGTAGGAATCATTTTCAAATGTATTGAACTGCATCCCTTTGAGTATCATTCCTTCTAGCTGATTTTCTGATAGGTTCAGGAGCGGAAGAAAATTCAAACTTGTCAAAGTCATGAAAATCTCACCATTCAACTTGTTCCGTGAAAGGTCCAACCATTTTAAACTTGTCAAATTACTTAAACACTGTGGAATGGTACCGGTAATTTCATTATGTGAAAGGTCAAGCCTTTTGAGATAAATCAATGATTATGAGAATAGTTAATATCCTCACTAGTTCCCTAGTTTGACCCTTTATTTTGATCATCACACAGACATTATAAAATGCATTATAATAATTACCAACAAGTCTTCACATATATTCCAAATTAGTGTCATTGTTCTTCAAATTCATCATTTCTTCAAAGTTGTTTATGCATGATACTAGCAAGGGTCCACTCAAATATTGGATGATAAAAATACCCGACTCATGGATACCTGCTAAAATACTCACAATGCATACCCATAAAAATAGCTTATGAGTGAGAACATGTATTGTGATATTAGCCCTGCAGGTATCGCATATTTATAAATTTATTTTTTAATTAAATAATTTATATATATTACACTTTTATTATTTTATAACTATATATTATCTATTTTATTATTATTTATTATTATATAATGAATTTTAGTAATTGAAATATAATGATAAATTTAAAATGTATATAAATTTTATTATTCATTTAATAATTATTTTATATATATATATATATTAATTATTAAAAAAATATAAATATTTAAACATAACAACCCATTGGATATCAGTGAAATACTCGTTGCCCGTGTGGTTACCTGCAAATTATGTAGGTATACGTAGGGAAAGTGTTAATATTACAAGAAGATAAAGATAATGAATCAAGGTTTGGAAAGATGTGGTCAGTGATAATGTTAAATGATAAAAAATTACTATTTGAGAGGTAAAGGGAACTATTTGGCATGAATTTATCTAAAGAATAAAAGAACTAATTTAATATAAAAGTTTAAGAGATATGATTTATTAATATAAAAGTTCAAAGGAACTAATTGCTTAAGGGATAAGATTTTAATAAATAAGTTTTGTCTCAATTTTAATTTATAGGGTAGCCAACATCAAATACCATCAACACAAGAAAGTTCATTATCACACTTGGAATTGTTCATTATCTATTTTTAGTAGGTTCTATAGATCCTTTACAAGAAAGTTTTCATGTGGACCCGTACGTTCAATAGTTGCAATTACACATTTATAGAATAAGCACTAAACGAAATTAACAAAAGAGAAAGAACCAGAAACACAATGCTAGCATTTAAAGATCAAACGAAAAAGGTATACTCTCAAGCACATTATTAATCCTATTCAAGTATTTATAAATAGAAAATGCACCTTATTCATCATGTATTCTGAATATCAAAGCATGTATACTTATTTATTAAACACACTAATAGGCATTTGATCAAATTGTCAAATTTTCATGAGAACAAAACTCCTTTCATAGAATGAATTAGCAATAGTGATGATTTGAGTTAATTTATGTTTCTGGTTTAGCATCTTAAACAACAAAGTGACTTGTTCTAGTTGCCAATATTGTAACTAAGCTATGTCCACTGTGAGGATAAGAAATAAGAGGAAAATAAAGAGATCATGAAGTTATAAGAGATTGTGGGTAAATGAATAAAAAGGGAGATGAGAAATAAATATAGGAATAGATGATTACTCTCTTTTTTAAAACTACCATATTAATAATTGTTGACATACTTCTCAACCGGCTTTCAGCGAGTCTATCATTTTAAATATAATAAATGTCTAACATAATATTTTTTAAAAGAAAATGAGCATTTTCCTATCTAGATGGACTTCATTGAGTTTAGCCTAATGAAGATTAAGATGTAATTAGTTGGATGTTTCACAGTTCTAACTACATGTAGGACAAAAAGTAATAAAAGACACATATAACATCAACATATCAATGTCTAAGAAGCACAACATAAAAAATAAAAAAACTTAAAACCAAAGTAGTTAACATGTTTCAATATTTACAAACTTGGGTCAGATAGAAAATTGTTTACCATTGGCAGAAAACATCACAACATCCGATACATGTTAATAAGTAACATGAAAATAGTTTAGAAACATACTATATTGACAAAGCATAAATCAAATGAGAAAAAGATATATACACTGACTAGTGTAAAAGTTTTTTATATTGTCATTATATTATTTATCGTTCATTTTTAATAATCACTGACTTTTTAGAAAAAAATAATCTAAATGAATAGTGAGTGATACACTAATTGTGTATACATCTTTATACTGTCAATGCATAGATTTTATAGTCATATCAAATACAATAATGTGAATGGCATGGAAGTAAAGTTGGACTTCTGAGTGGAAAAAATAAATTATAAAAAGAATCATAAATTGTAATAATCAAATTAAAGGTTATGAGATTATGTTCAAACATTATGATACCTCCATAAAAATAATACACTCGATTCAAATGGGTTGACATGTACTAGAGTATCTCTCAACCCACATTCCTATTAAGTATAGACGTTAGATTGTATAGTTTTTACATCTTATAAATGTTCATATAGACGTTAATAATTGAATATACTCAAATTAAGTAATTGATATATTTATAAGATGTAAAAACTCGGACACTCAAATAATCAGTGTTATTAAACTCGGACCGGTTAATGACTCGGTCAGGGTACTGGGTCAATAAGTCACAGGTCCAACCAGTGGGTCAATAGTTGGACCGGTTAACTCGGTTTACATTAAAATTCTAAAAATTCATGATACTGTATAACAATATTTAATAATTGTATACTCAAAATTTAAAAACATTAGTGTACCTAATTAAACAACCAATAAATAAAATTTTAATACTATAAAATGACACAAGCAAGTTGAAAACATTATCAAATAATATATAAACTATGCTTTAACTACAACAAAAATGTACAATAAATTTAAAATTTAATTAAACAACAAAGATTTGGTTATAGCATAAGATAAAATGACAAACATAATTACATATAAATTAAAAATATTTGACTTTTTCACCTCATCAATTTGGTTATTTTCTTTTAATTTTGATTGACTCGGTCGGTCTAACTAGTCTGATCATCCAAATCATCAGTTTTACGCTTAAACTAACTGAGTCAAACCAATTTTGATACAAAACCGGTTAGATGAGAGACTCGAACCGGTTAGATGACCGGTTCACGGTTGAAACGGTCTGACCGGCCGGTTCGAGCCGAGTTTTATAACAAATAATTGAATAACTATAGGTAAAAATAGATAATTGGAAGATAGTAATTGAAATAAAATTGTCATACAATAATCATTATTTTTGGTATTTAGTTTATAATTTTTACATGTTAGATACCGACATGTGATTGTTTCTTCAGTATAATCATATTGAAAAAATCATAATTTTATAGTGTCATTATTCAATGTTTAACTCATAGTGTCCCATTATAGTGTTAACATAGCAGGAAATTATATGCAAACCCCACATTGGAATGTATAATAACTAACGTTAAAAAGTAGTATATTATTTGTGAAAATATAGAATAAATTATTCAATGGAATGAAAATTTCATAATAAATATGTTGCATTTATTGCTTGTATTACAAATAAATAGTAGCAAGTGATCGAGAAGAAAACGCTAATCTCAAATCAGTTGTATTAGTTCCGAAAGTAATGACAACATTTTTTTGATGTTTGAAGAAATAAATTTGTTACTCGAAAAACAAAGACTAAGAACAAATAATGAATATTTTACCAAAAATATGTAGTAGCAAACTTAAATAAAGAATGTTTATATTTTAAGTTTATAGAATAATTAACTAATTGATATTTATCTACGTAAATTAAATTATTTAGTTTAATAAATATATAATTTATTTGGTAGGAAGTGAGAATACATTATTTCCGACATTGAGGAAAAATATTAGTAGAGTAATATAGATTGTAACGGAGATGAGTAGATGACATACTTTTGTAAGTGTGAAGCTTTATTAATGTGTGTGAAGAAATAAATTTGTTACTAGAAAAACAAAGAGTAAGAATAAATAATGAATATTTCACCAAAAAATATGTAGTAGCAAACTTAAATGGAAGAGTATTTATATTTTAAGTTTATAGAATAAGTAACTAATACATATTTATTTAAGTAAATTTAATCATTTTTGTTAGGTTAATAAATATATGATTTATTTGGTAGGAAGTGAGAATACGATTATTTCGAAGGAGATTATATACTTATATGTGAAGCTTATGACAATAAAGTATCTTTAAAAATAATATTTATTGTTCAATCATATTTTTCTTCTTCTTTATTAAGAGTTTTTGTGATAGCTTTTGTAAGATAGAGCAATATATGCAGTTAGTTATGTTGTTAGTTATTCGGGAAAGTCTAATAATAATATATTATATATATATATATATTTTGTTTGTTGTAAAG
>NC_032017.1:8958444-8992580 GCF_001865875.1 Lupinus angustifolius | reverse complement strand
TATATATGTAAAAGAATAAAATATTATATAAAAGTATAAATAAGAAAATGGTAAATCTTAGTATTCCTATAAAAGAAAATATAAATACTATAGTAACATACTGATGATAAGGTTGTGGTTGAGGATGTTAATGACGAAGATGAAGAGGATGAGGAGGAGCCGCAATTAGCAATATGGTAGATGGAGAATTTCGTAACAGAATGAACAATAGTTGAGAGTTCAACCCTCAAGAAGGAGAAAGTCACCTACATACGGTACATCATCAGGTAGACGTCATTAGAATTTTGGGATTTAATAAATTAAGAAAATGTAATATTGTAATATTTTTTGGTTTTTAATAATATTTGCATTTCTATATTTGAGTAAATAAATATGAAATGTATTAGATTACTTAATTATTAAGGAAGATAGAAAAAATAGATGAAATACTCCAATAGATTATGCATCAATATATAAACCTACGAGTATATAAAACTATATTATAACAAATACTCTAATGGCATTGCTAATTTATCAAAATTAAAAAAATAAACACAACTATACAACTTGGTTGGTGAGTATAACGCTCCGAAAATTGCTCCGACAATATTGCCTAAAAATAGCTAAATTTTTTTTGTATTGTAAAACTTCTTCATTTACATTTGACTCTTTTTCAGGACATCACATTAAGTAACCTAAATTGCGGAAAAGATAACAATCGTTACCTAATCGTAACTACAAGCCACTTAATATATCGTGGAATAATTCTTTATTGAAATACGGAAATGTTTATACAAAAGGCAAGGCGGAAATAAAATCTTATCCAAGCTGGAAATATACACAATAGAATGATTTATTCAAAGCATCAAAATACCTTACTTAGATACCCGCCTCAAGGGCAACTAGAAATGGAAATGACTACAAGTGACTAGCTCTGGTGTTAGCGAGTGTACTAGGACACTCGCTGGGGTCCTCCTCCGTCTCAGAATCGGAGGAGTGGTCCACCACCTCAATGGAGTCCTCTATACACACTAACTCCACATAGTCCTCTTCGGCATCGACCTCCTCCTCTCCAGCCTCCATCTCCTCTTTCAGGTCATTGGACGCACCATGTGACTTACTTCTCGCTCCCGCATTTTCCTGAAGATCGGGCATCGTATGTCGAGTCGCTCTCCTCCCTGGTGGGGAATTGAGCACGTCGTCCCAACTTCATCTCCTAGTAGATGGTCCCGCATCAGTGGGTCCGTGAAGAATCACAAACTGAATGGATTGTGCAATAGGTGCAAATCTCCAAGCAGGTAAAGTGAAAGAAGCCTCCAAGTTCGTATGATGTGAAGGGAAGCACATAGTAAAGCCATCACAAACCATCTCCAGCTCTAAGGCACAAAGGCCTTGTAGGTGTATCGGTGTCCATCACTGCTCCATGTCCCCTCCTAGGACATCGAGAATCGGTAGCTCCGAATCCTCGCGGTATGGTCCATCTGAACGAGAACACGAACCGAAGACAAGCAGAAAGAAAAGAAAAGGGAGTAAGACATCTAATGAATATTATTCATTGACGGCATGAAATTACACGGAATATCACATCCAAATAGGCACACATAATATACACAACATATAGCTCACATATATAATGCACAATGATGAGTGATGTTATAACTCGGATCATGAGGATCAATATCCATGATCTCAATGTATGTATGTTATGCTTGTTTTATCCATCCATACACCAATATCCTCACAATATACTATTCAGAAACAACCAAGAGTACATGTACCATAACAAGCCAATTTGAACGCACCAAAAAAATTATGCCTCGCAAGGATATATGATCGATCTGTTCTGAAGAACTGTCCATTTCAGGACGGTGTCGTATCAAACACTTTCTGGGCATCCCTCTCATTGATCCTGATTGCAAAGAGGGGTTGTCAGAGATCATCTAGTTTGCGCTGTGAGAACTTTCCGATCCAACAGTATACTTCATCCATGAATACAACGAACTTGTCTCACCTAGACTCTCCCTCAAGACTTTGCTGACGAATAACTGTCATCGCCGTCCCTCTCAACATTGTGGGGCTCGTTCGTCTTCCATAAATTTCCTCTCCACTACTTCATTATTCATAATGAGTATGCACACTAACCAAGGTTAACTGATTAAATCTTTTAATCATTCTTGTAAAACGATCGGCCCATCCTAAGACATCTCCCAAAGGAATGCTTCTTGTAGGACCCAATCCTACGTTATCACGTAATAGAGGAATAACATCCCTACCACTATAAACCATTGTTGAATTACCCTGAACGGCCACATGGCCAATCCTCTTACGGTCAGACGACATCGCTGCGTGGTATCATGTAATCATTTTTAGGCATCGCCTTGCTCACAACATCATCGTTGGAATCCTTGCCCGCATAAGGTGCAAAAACAAAAGTAATAGTATAAGTTTGTTGGTTTGGACATCAGGCTCTTCGTTCGAGCCACGATCTCTCCCAATTATTAAATATACTTCTCACCCAAGCTAGGGTTATTGTCTAAGCAATCAACCAATCAAAAACATTGCATGTCTCTCGCTCAAGAGAGAGACTGTTGCTCAAGCGGTAATTTCATCAAAAGAGACTCAATTCCCTGCATGGCTCTCACTTAAGCGAGGGGACTATCGCTCAAGCGAAAAATCCACCAAAAACTAGTCAAAATCACCCTCTAAACGATCCTCAAGGGCATAGTTTCAAAAGTGAGATTATCGCTTAGTTGGATTGAATCGGGTTCGATGATATGTGATGGGTCACTAATGTATTTTCTGAGTTTGGATACATGGAAGACGTTATGTAGGTTCAATAATAAATGTGGCAAGGCTATTTGGTAAGCTACTGGTTCGAGTTTTCTAAGGATTTGGTATGGTCCTATGAATTTAGGGGTAAACTTACAAGCTTTAAGCACTCTGCCAATGCTAGTTGCCGGAACCACCCTCATAAAGATATGATCTCCTTCCCCAAAATTGAGAGGGTTCCTCCTGTTGTCATAGTAGCTCTTCTGCCTACTCTGAGCTCCCTTCATTTTCTCCCTTATCATGCTTATATTTTTCGTCGTCTGCTGAACCACATGGGGTCCTAGTATCAGATCATCCATTGCTTCAAACCAACACAATGGTGTTCTACACTTCCTATCGTAAAGATCTTCATACGGCGCCATGTCGATACTCGAATGAAAGCTGCTATTGTAGGTGAACTCTATTAGATGTAGATAGTCCGCCCAACTTCCAGAGTGTTCCAACACACATGCTCTCAACAAGTCTTCCAAAGATTGCATAGTCCATTCAGATTGGCCACCCATATGCGGGTGGTAAGGTGAACTCATACTCAATTTAGTACCCAAGGCTGTTTTCAAACTATTCCATAACATCGAAGTGATACATGGGTCTCTATCTAAGATGATATGTGTAGGAATACCATTTAATTGGATAATCTTCTTGATGTATAACTCCGCTAGCCTTTCCAAGAAGTATTTAATATTGATGGGTAGAAAGTGAGTTGTCTTCATCAAACGATCCACTATCACCCAAACTACATTATAATCCTTTTGAGTCCAAGGAAATCCGCTCACAAAATCCATTGCAGTGCTATCCCATTTTCAAACGGGAATATCCAAAGGTTGGTGTTCTCCTCCAGGTCGTCTGTGCTCGATCTTTGCCTTCTGACATGTTAAGCAGCGTGAGACATACTCTACTACTTCTCTCTTCATACTGGACCACCAGAACATCTTATTCAAGTCTTGATACATTTTGGTAGCTCCAGGATGAATACTTAGTTGGCTCTAATGGGCTTCATCCAAGATTGACATTTTCAAATTAGGGTCAGCAACACTCCATCGGTTCCTTCTTGAATTTCTGGGGCTCTTCCATCAGTGAACAAGATTATCTTTTCTTGCAGTTTTGGATCGGAACTTTGCAAACCTTTCAGTTGTTCCAGAAAGTCATTTGTTACTATAAGCATACCTAACATCAAAATCTTAGGTTTTACTTGTACCGCGAGGCTTAAATTCCTGAAATCCTCAATCAATTCCATCTCCATGACCATCATGGTTGACATATGTAGGGACTTTCTGTTCAAGGCATCAACCACCACATTAGCTTTCCCAGGATGGTATTGGAGATCAAAGTCATAGTCCTTAAGGAATTCAATCCATCGTCTCTACCTCATGTTCAACTCCTTTTGGTTGAACAGATACTTCAAGCTTTTATGATCACTGAAGACTTCAAATCTTACTCCATAGAGGTGATGTCTCCAAATCTTGAGAGCAAATACGATCGCAGCCAATTCTAAGTCGTGTGTCGAATAATTCTGCTCATGTGTATTTAGTTGTCTTGAAGCATAAGCTACCGCCTTTTGTTGTTGCATCAACACACAACCTAGGCCTTGTTTAGACGCGTCACAGTACACATTGTAGTTTCCTTTCGGGTCTGGTAGAATCAACACAGGTGTTGTAGTCAGTCTTTTCTTCAATTCTTGAAAATTTTCTTCACACTTCGTCGTCCAGACAAAAGCCTTGTCTTTCCTCATTAACGTAGTCAGTGGCAACGCTAACTTCGAAAATCCTTCCATAAACTTCCGATAGTATCCCACTAAACTGAGGAAGCTTCTGATCTACATTATGGATTTCAGAGAATTCCATTCCATCGTCGTTCCTACTTTAGTAGGGTCTACAACAATCCTTCGCTTAATATCACATGCCCAAGAAAATTCACCGATTCTAACCAAAATTCGCACTTTGCCAGCTTGGCATAAAGTTGGTTGTCTTTCAAAATTTGCAACACTATCCTCAGATGTTTCGCATGTTCCTCCTGATCCTTCGAGTAAATGAGGATATCATCGATAAATACGACCACAAATGTGTCAAGGTTTGGATGAAAAATCTGATTCATGTAATCCATGAACACTACAGGAGCATTGGTCACACCAAATGGCATCACGAGATATTCGTAATGGCCATAACGCGTCTGAAAGGCAGTCTTCGGAATATCCTCTGACTTCACGCATATTTGGTGGTATCCTGACCGAAGATCGATCTTTGAAAACACGGTAGCTCCTCTTAATTGATCCATCAAGTCGTCAATTCTTGGCAATGGGTACTTATTCTTGATGGTGACATTGTTCAACTGTCGGTAGTCAGTACACAACCGCATATTGCCATCCTTCTTCTTCACAAATAACATCGGAGCAACCCATGGTGAAATACTAGGTTTGACAAACTATTTCTATAGCAAGTCTTCCAATTGCTTCTTCAACTTCGTTAACTCGAATGGTGCCATCCTGTACGGAGCTATAGAGATCAGTCCATTTCTACTAATCAGATCGATAGCAAACTCTATCTCCCGTACCGGGGGTAAACCAGGAATATCATCCGAGAAAACTTCGGAGAAATCCCTAACCACGAGTAGGTTCTGAATCTCTTCTCCACCTTTCTTCTCCATTTGATGCCAGCAACATAAATACTTGAGTCTCATCCTTTAAGAGTTTCTTCATTTGAATGGCAGTGGTGCTTTTGGTTTCATAACAAGATTCAATAAGGTTCTTAGGATCGCTAAAGATTAATGTTTTGTTAAAGCGGTTTAGATGAACATGGTTGTTAGACAACCAGTCCAACCCTAAGATGATATCTAATTGGGATAACGATAGACATATCAGGTCTACTGCAAAGGTTTGTTCATATAAAGTTATAGGACATTTAGAGGATATAGTTGACATTATGATGGGTTCATTAGTGGGCGTGGATACAATTAGGTCATAGGATAGGGAGACTATAGGCAATGCTAATCGGTTGACAACATCATTAGATATGAAAGAATGGGTCGTACTCGAATCAAACAACACTGATAAGGAAATCTCATTAATATGACACGTACCTTGTATGAGGTCCTCATTGCCCTCAATCTCAGCTCCGCTCATGGTGAACACCCTTCCTTTGGCCTTAAGTCTTGCCGCTTGCACAATATTCACTTCTTCCCTTTTCAGTTTAGGGCACATCGACTTGATGTGTCCAGGCTGATTGCAGTGATAGCATATGGGGCAGTTGACACTGAAGTGCTTCCCTTCGCACTTCGAACACCAGGGTGGTGTGTTGTTGTTAGAGTTCCCAACCGGTAAACTCATTTTGTTGCTGTTATTGTTGTTATCGTAGTTGTTGTTATTGTTGTTTCCTTGTCGAAAGTCTATGTTGTTGTAAGGTTTGAAATTTCTCTGTTGATTCCCTTCTGATGAAGCATAGGGTTTCTGGTTGTGGTTGAAGGGTTTTCCCCTTCCATGTCCTTGCCCAAAATTCCTTTTGGGACCATAGGAATTTCCGAGTGGTTCGACATTTTTCAACGCAATGCTCCTTGCCTTCACGCTTTCCTCATAAAGTCGACACTGGTTAACTAGAGTTGCAAAATTTGGTATCTAGTGATTTAAAAACATCACCTTCTGGTCCTATCGGAGTCTGTCCTCAAACTTGACATATTTGGACCTTTCGTTTCCCACTTGATTGTAGTGTGAGGCATACCTCACCAAATCTTCAAATTTGGAAGCAAACTCCCCAACTGTCATGCTTCCTTGTTGTAGACGCATGAACTCCATCTCTTTATGGGTCCTCATATCCACAGGAAAGTACTTCTACAGAAATACATCCTTAAAGGTTGTCTAGTTGAGAACTTGTTGTTCATGCTCCATCTGACGTCTGACAAATTCCCACCCATTCTCAGCTTTCTTAGTCAGTATATAGGTCGCATAGGTGACCTTCTGCTCCTCAGTGCATATAAGTGTCCAAAAGATCCTTTCTAACTCATGGATCCAATCATTTGCAACATCTGGTACAAAACCTCCTTCAAACTTTGGGGGTTGACGACGATAGAATTCATCCAAGCCGCTATACTGAGCCAGTCCATGGTTGGGTTGGGGTTGTTGTTGATTCATCTGAGACAAATTTGCATTCACATTCTGAATCGCTGCAGTCACTGTAGCCATGAAGTCCAGGTTAGCAGCTCCACGTCCAGCCATCTTAAATTTGTGAACATTAGACGTGTATGAGATACTTTTCCTACTGAAATTATGTATTGGTTGTATTCTCAACCAAATAATTCAAGAAAACACTAAGCACACTAAGTCACACAAGAAATCATGTGAGATCATGCCCAAGGCCAAATAGAAAAGAACCGCTCTGATACCATGTTGTAACACCCCGAAAATTGCTGCAACAATATTGCCTAAAAATGGGTAAATTGTTTTTTTTGTAATGTAAAACTTCTTCATTTACACTTATAAATTTCAACATCATATTAAGTAACCTAAATTTCGGAAAACACAACAATCGTTACCTAATGGTAACTACAAGCCACTTAATATATCGTGGAATAATTCTTTATTGAAATACGGAAATGTTTATACAAAAGTTAAGGCGGAGATAAAATCTTACCAAGCTGGAAATGTACACAATAGACTTATTTATTCAAAGCATCAAAAGTACCCTACTCAGATACATGCCTCAAGGGTAACTAGAAATGGCAATGACTACTAGTGACTAGCTCCGGTGTTAGCGGGTGTACTAGCACACTCGTTGGGGTCCTCCTCCGTCTTAGATTCGGGGGGGAGGTCCACCACCTCAATGGAGTCCACTATACAGACTAACTCCACATAGTCCTCTTCCGCTTCTAGCTCCTCCTCTTCAGCCTCCATATCCTCTTTCAGGTCATTGGACCCACCCTACGACTTACTTCCCACTCCCGCATTTGCTTGAAGATCAGGCATCGTTCGTCAAGCAACTATCCTTCTTGGTGGGGAATTGAGAACGTTGCCCCAACTCCGTCTCCTAGTAGATGGTCCCACAACAGTGGGTCCGTGAGGAATCACAGACTGAATGGATGGTGCAACAGGTGCAAATCTCCGAGCAGGTAAAGTGAAAGAAGCCTCCAAGTTCGTATGATATGAAGGGAAGCGCATTGTAGAGCCATCATAAACCATCTTCAGCTCTAAGGCACAAGGGTCTGTGTAGGTGTATCGGTGTTCATCACTGCTTCATGTCCCCTCTTAGGACATCGAGAATCAATAGCTCTGAATCCTCGCGGTATGGTCCACCTGAACGAGAATGCAAACTGAAGACAAGCAAAACGAAAAGAAAAGGGAGTAAGACATCAAATGAATATTATTCATTGACAGCGTGAAATTACATGGAACATCACATCCAGACAGGCACGCATAATATACACAATATATAACTCACAAATATAATGCACAATGATGAATGATATTATAACTTGGATCAATATCACGATCTCAATATATGAATGTTATGCTTATTTTATCCATCCTTACACCAATATCCTCCCAGTATACTATTCAGAAATAACCGAGAGTATAAGTCTCATAACAAGCTGATTAAATGCACCAAAAAATTATTCCTCGCAAGAATATATGATCGATCTGTTCTGAAGAACTGTCCATTTCAGGACGGTGTCGTATCAAACACTTTCTAGGCATCCCTTTCATTGATCCTGATTGTAAAGAGGGGTTGTCAGAGATCGTCTAAGAATACAAGGGACTCGTCTCACCTAGACTCTCCCATAAGACTTTGCTAACGAATTACCACCATCGCCGTCCCTCTCAACATCGCAGGGCTCATTCGTCTCCCGTAAATTCTCTCCACTAATTCATTATTCATAATGAGTATCCACACTAACTGAGGTTAGGCAATTAAATCTTTTAATCATTCTTTTAAAACGATCGGCCCATCCTAAGACATCTCCCAAAGGAATGCTTCTTGTGGGAGCCGATCTTACGTTATCACATAATAGAGGAATAACATTCCTACCACTGTGAACCATTGCTGAATTACCCTAGACGACCACATGGCCAAGCCTCTTACGGTTAGAAGACCTCGCTGCGTGGTATCACGTAATCCTTTTTAGGCATCGCCTTGCTCACGACATCATCGTCGAAATCCTTGACCACATAAGACACAAGAACAAAATTAATAGTATAAGTTTGTTGGTTTGGGCATCGGGCTCTTCGTTCGAGCCACGATCTCTCCCAATTATTAAATATAATTCTCACCCTAGCCAGGGTTATTGTCTAAGCCATCAACCAATCAAAGGCAATCAAAAACATTGCATTTCTCTCGCTCAAGCGATAATTTCATCAAAACATACTCAATTCCAGGAATGGCTCTCGCTCAAGCGACGGGACTGTCACTTAAGCGAAAAATCCACCAAAAACATGTCAAAATCACCTTCTGGGTCTCGCCTAGGCGAGAATCACTCGCTCAAGCGAGGCTGGCTCGCCTAGGAGACAATTGGGGACCAGGGCTACTGTTTCTTCCTCGCCCAGGCGAGGGAGTCGAACAGCCTGAACTACTTCCTCGCTCTTTTGGGCCACCAGATCGAAAATTTTTGTTGTTTTCGATCCCTACGTGTTTTAGTTTCTCGAGTGGTGTTCCTTCATGGATAACTACCACAATATTTGATATTTTAATCTATCCTAGGTCATACAGCTTAAGAAATCATTCGTACTTAAGTACGGGTTTCTAAATAAAAACAAATATAGCTCCCAACTTTTGAGGTAGTTAGGAGATCTGTGTGTCATATTCAGACACCACTATGTCACGATGTATTCTCCCTCACCTTAGGTTGTAGCACGATTGATCTCCTTTACGTGAATGTGTAGGTTGTCCGACTTCGAATGTCTCAAAACTAAACACAAAAACCAAAACAACCCAATGAACAACAATATTTCATGGTTTGAAAACAACGATTTCTAAATTCACGAAAATCCATTTTTCGAGTTCTTGAGTAAAACAAGAGTTAGGAAGATTATTAGAAAAATTCTACGGTTGAAAACATTCGTAACATGCATATAAACATCATACTAAAATTTCGTAAACAACTAATGGTTAAATTTCTAAGAGATTAAGAACGAAGAAATAAGAACTTACCTTGGAGTTCTTGAGAAAATCAGAATGAAGAAGAGAGAAGAGTGATGCCAAGAGTTTTCTAACTAGAGGGGTCTTTTAAGTACAATGAATCTGATTTAGGAAGGGGAAACCCAAAGGTTTTCAAGAATAAATGGTGTAATGGGTAGATGAATAGTTTAAGAGATTTTTTATAATAACTCACCATTGTGAACATAACAATCAAGTCACTTAATTGGCTTAGTCTCCAATTAACTAGACCTGGGCTCAAAGTTGGGTTTGCTCTCCAAATAACTCGTGTTTATATCTCTTCTTATTATAATGAGGAATTTTAGACTTATATCTCTTCCCATTAATTTAGGAAGGAAAGTAAAAATATCTACATCTTCCTTACTCAATTAAGGAGTGTCACCAATCGTGTTGGATATAATCAACCTTGCTCCTCTGCTATATGTTAGTGAGCTTCTTAATTGGAATTGCCTTAGTCCATATATCAGAGCATCTGTCAAATTAACATAGCTCTGTGACAAATATAGTTGGGTAGCTCTTCCTCATGAGTATTGACTTGTATCGTCGTTAGTTTGAGTTAACATCATACGAACATGTTGCATGACTACCTTGTTAAGTAGACTTTCAACGCAAGGATACCATTTGAATCTATCGACTACTAGTTGCTTCAAATCCCATCCAAGATTTATGATTTGGTCTTGAGCTTCCCTCTTTTGAAAGATTCATTGGTATGTTTGATTCATTATCTCTTCTACTATGACTTAAATTCACTTCATGCTCTATTGGCACAACTCATCAAGATTTGTCCTATTGCTATGTCTAGTCATAGTTTGTCAAAATCTAACTCATATATGTCTATTGTCTACATCAAATAATTTTTTTTTATGAGCATATCTCCTTCATCGGAGATGACATCGATGATCAATTTCATCTAGAATCACATAGACCATGCTCCCTAGTTTCACATGTGAGTTATTATACCATTGTTCGGTTAACCATGTCAATGTTCACTCGTGGATGAAGAATGAGGACTTTCTAAGACGATCGATTTGTGAAGAAAAGTATATTTGAGAAAATAAAATAGAGCAATGGTAGAAGAAGAAGAAGAATAACATCAGAGATTTTTTAAAATGAAAAAAATCTTCTCAACTTGATAAGTAAAAAATCACGAAAAGTAGACCATAAAAGATATTCACTACAAAAAGTAGAATTGCAATATTTCTCTACTATCTACTATGAGAAAAATATATTTTTAGTATAATACTATCTATTTAGTATATCGCTACAATAACCATATCTATGTAACATCTGAGGAGAATATCTCTTGAAATGAAAAAACTTTCCTAACTTGAGAAGTGAAAATCACGGAATGTAGTCAAGAAAATATAATCACTATGAAATTTTTTTTCTCTACTATCTCACTAAAGTAAAAATATATCGTTGTCACTACCGGTTTTTCGCGGGTGTAAAAAGAAATATGCAATTAAATACAATGGAGTCGCCATAGATGTTTTTTAGAGGGAAAACATGAAAAACCAATTTTTCAAAATATGGTTGATTCACTCAAAAATAGAAATTGAGTTCGGGAGTCGGTTACGGATGAGGAAGGTATTAGGCATCTCATACCGCCCATTATAAAAACGGTACCCAGATCAATTATGTGAATATTTATTCCAAACATTAATTTTACCCTCACCTTATTAAACAAAATAAAGAGAGAAAAATGTGTTTTTATTTTTTTGTGCCTGACAGAGAAATAACTCTCTTACGTATCTCTAGCTGCAATAGAGAAATCAAGGGTACGTAGTTCTTTCTAAAATAAGTTTTATTAGTGATATATATTTTTTATTTTGAAGTTCACAACACGAAGTAGCGCAACAAGGCACTAGGCCTATAGTGGGCTACCTCACGTTGCTTTGAAAAATTATTAAAAATGTGTTCACAACATAATATAACGCGACAAGACACTGGGTCTATAATGGGTTACCTCATCGTTTTTTTTAATTAATTGAAATGAATTTTACAACATAAGATAACGCGACAAGACACTAGGTCTACAGTGGGTTACCTCTTATCGCTTTGAAAATAATAATTGAAATGAATTTACAACATAAGATAACGCGACAAGACACTAGGTCTACAGTGGGTTACCTCATATCGCTTTGAAAAAAATTATTTGAAATGAATTTACAACATAAGGTAACGCGACAAGACACTAGGTCTATAGTGGGTTACCTCACATCGCTCTTAAAAATTATTTGAAATAAATTTACTACACAAGGTAACGCGACAAGACACTAGGTCTATAGTGGGTTACCTCACATCGCTCTTAAAAATTATTTGAAATAAATTTACTACACAAGGTAACGCGACAAGACACTAGGTCTATAGTGGGTTACCTCACATCGCTCTTAAAAATTATTTGAAATGAATTTACAACATAAGGTAACACGACAAGACACTATGTCTATAGTGGGTTACCTTATATCGCTTTAAAAAATTTAATCGAAATGAATTTACAACATAAGGTAACACGACAAGACACTATGTCTATAGTGGGTTACCTTATATCGCTTTAAAAAATTTAATCGAAATGAATTTACAACATAAGGTAACGCGACAAGACACTAGGTCTATAGTGGGTTACGTTATATCGCTTTAAAAAATTTAATCGAAATGAATTTACAACATAAGGTAACGCGACAAGACACTAGGTCTATAGTGGGTTACCTCATGTCGCTTTAAAAAAATTAATCGAAATGAATTTACAACATAAGGTAACGCAACAAGATACTAGGTCTATAGTAGGTTACCGCATATCACTTTTAAAAATTAATTGAAATGAATTTTACAACATAAGGTAATGAGATAAGACACTAGGTCTATAGTGGGTTACCTCACATTGCTTTAAAAAACTAATAATTTTTTTTAAATACATGTATATCATTTATTAAATACACAAATAATAATCATCTAAATAAATAACAAAACATAATGTTAATTAGTAAAAAAAAATTAAAAGATATATGTAAGTAATAAAACAGAAAAATATATAATAATCAAAAGAACAAAACCAATTGGGGATTAATGGGTTAGGTTTGAAGATAATTTGAGGATTTAGGGTTAAATTAAAATTAAATTGAGATTGGGTTTTCAAAATCAATTTGGGGATGTAGGGTAAAATCAATTTGGGGTTTAGGGTTGGAGATTTCAAATCAATTTGGGAATTTTTAGGGTGAAAATATTTTGGGGTTTAGGGTGAAATTAAATTAGGGATTTAGGGTAAAATCAATTTGGGGGTTTATGGTTAAAATCAATTTGGGGTTAGGGTTAATGGTAATGCGAGATGTTCAACAATGAAATTAGTTTCCAAACACAAGTATTTACACATTACAATAACAAAAAGAGAATAAAACAAATAAGAAGAGAAGTACCTCTTTATAGCTTATGGAGAATGAAGAATGAAGAATAATGAAGAAGATGATACATTTGCTTTAGTTTCTCCTTTTTCTCTATGTTTTTTTTCTTTCTAGGTGTGCCTCTTTCTCTTTCAAAAATTAGGGTTGCCTCCTTCTTCTTTTTATGATCCCCTGTGAGTTGCTAAGTTAGGCATTATATAGGGGCTGGGGATTAGGGTTTCTGGTTGGGCTAGGGAAAAAGCTCAGTTGCCACAATGTTTGAAATTCAAAATTTTCCCCCTTTTTTGTTTTTTTGAAATTTTTACCCCGGTCAAAATTGGGTGTGTACAATCTTATGATATAAACATCTATGTTACATCTTATGGTGATATCTCTCAAGTATCTCACTAAGATGATAGTATAACATCTTACTAGAATTGCTCTCAACTCACAATGTGGTGTGTAAAGGTGTATCTTTCATTTCCCTTCTCTCCTAATAAATTGGTTTGTAGTAACTGAACTTGCACTTAACATCTCTTCTTACAAAAATAAGGAATTTTTTGACATATCTCTTCCCATTGATTAAGTAAGTAATCAATTAAATGAGTGTATATGCTTAAAATTGAAGAAGAGAGCTTGTTAGGTATTAGAAGCATGATTAGTGTAATAAAGTCTCATGTTATGTAGAGCAATATAGGTAGACAAAGAACTAAGTTCTAGTATATCCAATATTCAAAGGATAATAACTCACAATTGTGAGTAACATATTGAATATTTCAAAGTATTATAGTATATTGAAGAAATCTCACTTCATCTATAATTGGATCAATTAAATAAGAGTAAAATTGATACACTTATAATGTGAAGATTTATACACATATACTTTATCATTCACTATTTATTGAGATTCCATTTTTTGAAAAGTCAACAATAATATAAAATCAATAATTATGATACAATGACAGTGTATAAAACACATACACTATCAATGTATAATCTTTTTCTCATTAAATAATATATATGTGAATAAATCTTAACTTGTAAAGATATAAATATAATTTATCAGGCCATGGGATATATGCACCTTGTTTATATTATCTAATATATTATATAATATTCATTTGCATTACTTATTTTTTGGTATTATCAAAGATATCATATCATTTTTTTTGGGTAAGGAATTAATCATTTTTTTTGGGTAAGGAATTAATCATTTTTGGAGTTCGTGATTGTCCTTCCCAACAAGTATCGTTCTTAGGAATCAAACTTTTGACTGAGATATAGTAAGTTCTTATACCTCTATACCAACACATTGTTAGTGTATTACTCGTATTTAAAAGTACATGATTTAATTTTAATGATGGATAATCATAATATAAAAAAATTGTAGTGCATAATTTTTTTTTTCCTCTTAAGAAAGTGCTTATCTACTAAGAAGTAAAATTGATAAATTCCATTAATTAATAATTAAAAAAGCTTATGTTTGCTCTTCATCTCCATCGTTCAATCGTTGATTTAAATATCACGCTTCTTAAAATTTAAAAAATAAATAAAATAAAATAAAAGGTAGCGAGCTTCAGCAACGAGAAGAGAAGAAGAAAGAGGATTGAAGAGTGAAAAGAACAATGGCTACTGAGTCACCGAGTTCTGTTCGTAAAGGTGACTCACTCAATCACTTTTTCTTTTATTTACAAATTAATCAATTTCTGAATCACTTTTTCTTTTATTTACGAATTAATCAAATTCTGAATCA
The DNA here is from genome assembly GCF_001865875.1 of Lupinus angustifolius. NCBI lineage: Eukaryota > Viridiplantae > Streptophyta > Magnoliopsida > Fabales > Fabaceae > Lupinus > Lupinus angustifolius. The sequence continues at coordinate 8,977,509 of NC_032017.1, read as the reverse complement.
GTTTTCTCTTTCAGTTGTTGTTCATCTCAGAGCCACCGGTGATGCTCCAATTCTCAAGCAATCTAAATTCAAGGTATTATTTCAATTTTATATTTTTTAATTTAAATGAAGCATGATGTTGTCTTTGATAAATTATGATTGGAAATTTAATTAAGTATAAAGTAATTGGGAAAATAATTCACAATTGGTTAAAAAACATTTAATCTTTACACCTTAGGTTGAAGATTAGAGGGGGCGAGTCTTGTTGCAATATTAAGGTTGCTTGACTTTTGACCTGGGGGTTATGCGTTCAAATCCTGGAAATCTGTGTACATCTACTGTACTTACCTCGGATCCTAGCAGTTTGGAGACTCGTGCATTGGGCTGCCTTTTTTTACCTTACGTTGAAGATTAGACCTACAATTGGAAGAGTCTGATTTTCAATTTGTCAAGAAAGAAGTGACATGTTCTGTATAAGTAAATGTGAAAGGATAAACCGTGAGAAACTTAAACTGATAACTGGGATAGATATTATTTTATTTCAGCTTAAACTAGTGACTCAATGGCATTGCAATTTGGTTCAAGACCTTTCAGGGATCTCACAATTTGTGGTTCTTTTAGCTTTGTACACTGTCAATGGTTTTTGAGGTCTTCAAATGAGAATTAAAAAGATCAGTGAAGTGAATGCCGACTGTTCATATTGTTATTAATTCGTTGTCCTAAATGGGCGTTTGTTCTCAGAGTTTTAGGTTTTCTGGGTTTATACTCGGGTCTGTTTGAATTGGTTTCTTTGATAACAAAAGCAATCATGCCTTACTTTATATGGTTGAAGTGCTCGTTTATCATGGCTAGGAAAATGCTAGATATCAATTACTTTGAAATGTACAAAATAATTCATTGTTCCATGATTCTGCTTTTGAATGTCACCGATAAACAGATAGGTGTTGAGCTTCTGAATCATGCTTAAATTAATTAAGCATTTGAAATATCTATAGAAGGCACTGTTTTTATATTGTTTTATGTGATTATTCCTTTTTTTTCTTATGTTACTTTGCATTTATGTTCTGTTGTTGGTCCCTGCGCTGCCTGTGTTAGGATCGATATGAGAAGGGGGCTTTCTTAAAAACTAGCTAGCCATTGCTCTATTATTATACCCTTTCACTAGATATGGAGTTCGATATTGCGATATGACAATCAAATTCTTTGTTGAGTTAGTTAACTTTGCCAATTTATTATCAACATAAACCAAGCCTTATCCCACTAGATGGGATTTTGGCTTACATGGACCAATAATGCCATTGGGCTCTATCAAAAACCAAAATTTCAGTCAAAATAGTTTGAGAAAGATCTTTGTACGTGGTTTCTCCTACAGTTTTCTTAGGTCTTCCGCTTTCCCTTTATACTGCTGTATCATAGGGAAAGAAAGGTGCAGACATTTTCTGTATGCATCTTCTTTGCTTGATGCTAGCATGAACATGCAAATTTTGCACATAAGGAAAATGCAGGTTTTTGTGGTGCATGAACATTATCATTTGGATGAATTCTTGAATAATTTTATTGATTCTAATTCTAAGCTCATATGTATTCATTCATCTTAAAGTGTAAAAGAATTCTATTTATAATATTTGATGTGGCAGATAGCAGGATCGGATAAATTTGCCAAAGTGATAGACTTTCTTCGCCGGCAGCTCCACAGGGAAACATTGGTAAAACAATCACCATGTATTTTATCCTCATCTGGTTCACTAACTATCCTGCATGCTTAAATTTTATGTCCTGGTTTTGCAGTTTGTATATGTCAATAGTGCATTTTCACCAAACCCTGATGAATTGGTCATTGATTTGTATAATGTAAGAAATTACTGTATCCTTTATTCCTTTAATTTTTATACCTTTGTACAGTCACTGAGTATAGATGATGCATATATTCGTGATTCTGGTGCCGCAGTTACTAATATTTCACCTTAATGATTACATTCGTTTTTTCTTGGTTGTAAAACATGATGGAGGAAATATTTTAGGTTTATGCTTGACGGGTTATGGAAGTTGTAGTGGAACTAAAGTCAAAATAAGTGATCGAATTTCTCAACTTACAGCATTTGTTAGAACATGGTTTGGCCTTTTTGTGGCCATCTTTTTGTTTTCTCGAATAGATATAAAAGGCATTTTCAGCTTCTTAAGTTACATTTCAACTTCAAAAAGGGCAGTGGAAGTAAGGATCACTGGAAAACTTTGGATAAGAAATCTGGTTTCCATTTCCCTTTCTTTTCATTTTCTGTATTTATTTCAGATTATTCTTTAATCTACTTGATGGATAGAGATGCAAAGTGGTGTTAGAATCACATATCATTGTTCATGTCAAGATGAGTTTTCCTTATGACGGCATTTGCCTTACAAGAAAAGAGAAAAAGAAAGGATATCAAATTGCTTGTGTAGCATACTAGCATTCATAAAGTATTTCTATGATTAATATTCTTTTTCTTGTCATGGATGTGTCTATATAAACATACATGTCTGCTTAAAATTAAGATTGCCTACCATTTCTTTCTTTAACGGCGAATATCGTGCTTTTGCTAGGCCATCGTTTATTGAGGAAAAAATGTATGCACTAATAGTGTAAGAGTTTTATAACTGTCACTGCATCATCCACCATTCATATTTAGTCATCATTGACTCTTCAAAAAAAGTAATACAAATGAATGGTGAATGATATATTGAGTGCGTATAAATCTTTACACTGACAATGCATAGATATTACACTCTTGTTTATTCTCCGTAAACTGTTGTATCTATTTTGTAACATTGCTTTTGAAGTGTCTATTCTGCAGTAGTTTGGTAGTGAAATCAACATTATAAGTTGGTCTTATTGTGCCATTAAGTTGTTTCTTTTTTCCTGTGGCCATTTTGATTTCCAGAATTTCGGTTTTGATGGCAAACTGGTGGTCAACTATGCTTGTTCCATGGCATGGGGCTAACTTTGAACAAAGGTTGGTGATTATAAAAATGCTCCTTATTGTGAATACACAATTTCATTTAAACTTACATTCTGACAAAGATGGAAATGGAACAAGAACAACATTTGGGTCTCATACAAGTCATGATCTATGTTGTTGGGTCATTATTGGTTAGAGACTGTACTGCTTATTGAATTGCTAATCTGATAACTTTGTTCATTCTGTATATTCATTATCATGTAGATGTAAATTGTCAACCAATTACTTTTCTTATGAGTGCTAAGACTTTTGTAGCTTGAAATCTGTGATTCTGTTCATTACTACTTCAGAGGTGTTCCATTTGCAAGCACAAATCATCCTGCCTCTAGTTTGATATCTATTAAAGAAACTTGTCATAGATATGGGGCATGACTTTCTCAAAAAAAATGTTTTTAATCCTAAACCCCTAGAAAAGGCGGCTTAGTAGCTCTCACCTAGTAGTGTCTGTTAGCTACGTGGATGTACGTCTTCTTACCCTTGCAAATAAAGAGATTGTTTGTGGCATTTGAACGTGTTAAATTATTGGAGAATTTAATATATGTTTATCACAATTATTAATAAATGATATGAGCATTGAACCTGAACACTTGACTGCTGATTGAGCTTGTAAACAATTGTGGTTTGCAATCTTGATCAAACAGGGTTGAACTCTTTTGGATTGTTAAAAAATTTAGTCCTATTGGATTAAACTGTGAATAATCTAATAAAATAAAATAAAAATAGTTGATATATACTACTATAATATTTCGTTTCATTCAAGTAAAAAGCATCAAAAGAAACATTACTTTATGATAATTATGATGTCATTATGTTTGACTGAGCATGTTAATCGGTTAAACCTTATATGAATCATGGGTTGGATTTTATATCAATGTTGTTAACACATAAATATTGTACATATAGCAATCTCAACTTAGTAAAATACATGTATTCATTCTCATATTTACTTTCAACACAACCTCATATCAGATTAACCCAGCTAAATTAATGTTACAAACTAATAATCATTCAAAGTGCAAACAAGTAACTTTTTTCACTATCCCTTGTTCCTTTTTTCTTCATAATAACTTGAATGAAACTAATAAGTCACTCACCACACCAGCTATAAAATTGTGGAGTCATTTTCAGAAAGTTACCGAAAATACAATCAATACGACTATATTAGGATATTATTGCAAAAACTCGTAAAATCAAAATATTATAACTACCATTGTAATTGCAGAATATAATTTAAAATACAGCACAAGTTTAATTCAATTCAACCGTATTAAAGTAACTCACTAATGTCTCAACTATATTAAGTAATGAGAACAATGAGACATATATTTATGTTTTTTTATGTTATTATTTATGACTAAATTTTAACTTAAACTAATGCTTTAATATGTTATGAGATTTTATTGGTTGTTAGACTCTATACAAGTCTTCCTCTGTAATTCACTTATGAGACTAATTGACAAATTTGAAAGTTGAAACAGAAACTGAAGATTGCATGAAGATTGAATGCTGCAGCAGGAACATCATAAAGAGACATTAGTTTCCTTCCACATATTACTTATGATGCAGAGTTTTCAAGGTTTTACAATGAGAAATTACAAGAACACCCTCACTATGTAGTTTCTTTTCTTTCTGTGTCTATAAGCTCTGATTAAATTACTGAAATGTACATGATAGACTACAACTTGCATTTGCTTTACAGCTTCTCCATTCACACTACGCATTGAACCACTTGCACCGATCAGAAGTAATGACCGGTTCGATCTGATCAGTCCGGTCCAACCGTGGAATAATTATAGTAGTTCTAGTAAATATCATAATTTTTTTTTTACTTTGAAATTTCTTTCATTAAATAGATAATTTTACTTATACCTATTGCAGTTCCTACTTTCAAACATACATAAACGCATGTTTTGTTGAAAGTTTTTACATATAAATTTGTTAACCTATACATCTATAGTGCATATGTAGGTTATTAACTTGTACATGAAAGTATCTAGGTTTAACATTCATTATCTATTTCTAGAATAAAATTATTTTATACTATTATTTACTTTTATGTTATTAAGTTTGACTAATAGACCTTACCAAAATTACAAATGTAGACACAACTTTAAGCTTGCATGCTCATTAGACTGAGTTTGAGGGGTTATGTACCATGCATACTAAAATGAGATAGAACTATTCAAAAAAAATTAAATATAATTTTTTAAAGTAATGTTTTTATGAATATAGTAATAATCATCATACTAGTGAAGATAATAATATATTAGTACAATCATTCACTAGTTCGTTTTATTTAAGAAAACCAACCTATATAATATAACTGAAAATCAATCAGATTTAACCAACTTTGTTACATAGCCTAATAGGTATATATTACGGATAAGAATATTCTGATTGAATCAGCTGATACAAATAAGGGGTGCATAATGCCAATAAAATATTGATCTAGTAGTATAAAAGTTATACTAAATTATTAAAAGATTAAAACGTTAAAACTTTAATTCTTATAAATGACACTTGTTAGAAACAGCAGAGTCATATTCTAAAAGTGATTAATTCATTGTTATAGTGTGATGAGATACGATTAGTAATATAAAAAAAGTTAAGATATAGTATGATGTCATTTATCTCCATGGAGGCTGAATAATCATTTACCCTCAGATTGGGTTCAACTTGAGCAAAATCTCCTGATCCGTAAGATCTCATGGAATCTTTAAATTTTAACCGTTGATTAAATCTCAGTACCATCCAATCAAGATTATTAGTTGATTTTTACAACACAAAAATTGCAGCTTTGTAGCAGCCTTTACTAGATCATAGCCATGGAGATTTTGGCATCTAGTATGTCACATTAATAAGAGTCAATACTTACTTTCTTTCCTATAGATTTTGTGTGCAATATGAGGTAAGGGGTTAAGCTACAAATAGTCTCCATTGTTTATGTGGATAATGCTATGAGTATCTATCTTACTCTCATCTCATTAAGTGGTAGCATCGATTCTCGTATATTAGTCCACCATTTTAAAAAGAATGAGTTTGATATAATCGTAAAATTGTTACTTATTAATCATGAAATCATAGAAACAGATTATTCATTTGGAAAGTAAAATTATATATATCTACCTCTCGCAAAATATATTAAGTAGAAGTCTTAGGCATTAAATTCCCCATTTTTTACAACTTTGACTCTAAATATTAAAATTTATTGTTAATTAAAATAATAGTATTATATTTTTATATTTTTCCTACACTGTTACATGCTTTGGCCACCTATGCAGAAATGTGAGAAAGAAATGAAAGAGGGTGGCACAGAACCCAACACTTTCATTAGAAAACATAGACATAACTGAGAATATAAGATAGAGAAGTTTGTCTAAAATTCTCACCCTTCACTTGCATCACCTAAAACAAAACAGAAAGAAAAAAACCCATTAAACATGTTCATATGATCATGACTATGATACCCTCAAAAGAAAAAAAGTAAAGACAAAAAAAAATGGAAAATTTTCTCAACCCCATCAACCCAAGTTTCCAACCATTACCATCTTTGAAGTTTGAGCTCAAACTCCAAGGTTCAAAACTTTCATAGATAAACACACAAACACAAAGATATTTGGTGTAAGTGTAAAAAGTGTTTGTGGCCTTGTGAGGATTGTTTTTTTGTTGAGAAAAGGAAGTGTGAGTTTGTGTTTGATAAAATGAACAATTGGTTGGGGTTTTCTCTCACTCCACACTTGAGGATTGATGAAGATTTTGGGAGAGAAAACCAAGACCATGGAGAAGGAAGAGAACCCTATCCTCATCACTTGTCTGTTATGCCTTTGCAATCTGATGGTTCTCTTTGTGTTGCTGATTCTTTCAGACACTCAGCTCCACATGAAGGTACTACTGCATGTTAATAAGTAACAAAGATCCGTTGTCTCGTACCATGTCTCATATATTGTTTCGAATCAATGAAAATTAGTCGTATCGATTAAAAATATTAAATGTTGTTCATTATTATTGTTGTTGTTTTTGCTTCATATGGTGTGTGAGATAGCAGATATCTGTTTATGACATAAGAACTATTTTCCCTACTTGTTTTGAAAAGTTGCATCATAACCACCACCTTTGAATATTTCATTAGTTTGATTGAGTATTTGTTATTGCATGTTATTAAAAATTATTTCTTGTGTGTCTTTTCTTTATAAACTTCGTAATCTTTATATAAAATAACCACTTTTAGTGATTATTCTTGGGTTTTGGGTATTATTGTTTGTAGAATGGAGATATGATAATGGAGGAAATTCAAGTGAAGAAGGTCCAAAACTTGAAGACTTCTTAGGATGCTATTCAAACTCATCATCTCTTGCTGAAACCAAAGTCTTTTGCCAACAAGATATTACAACACATCATAACCAAAACCAAAATAACAACAACATTTCCAAGATTAATAATGTCAATATTGCTGAGGAAAATAATCTAACAAACCAATCTTCTATGATCCAAAATTTCCATGCATATAATGATAACCCACATGGCTTAATCCATAGTAATGGCATGTATAAGTCTTGGTTGGCACAAACTCATTTTTCTGATGCAGCAAAAGCTTCTTCAGCTGAGGCAAATGGGTGTAACTTTCAATCACTGAATTTGACTATGAGTCCCATTGTGCAAAATAGTGTTGGTGCAATTTCACCTTTGCAAGTGGATGATGATAGTAGAAAACGTTCCATACTGAAAATTCAAGGTAGGGAACCTGTGCCTCGCAAATCTATTGATACTTTTGGGCAGAGAACTTCTCAATACCGTGGTGTTACAAGGTAAGACTAATGAAATTGACTCTATTACTTATTAGATACTTTTGTTGTGTTTATCGTATTATCGAGAAGAGGGTAGTCTCGATCCAATGGGATCACGTGTTCAAATCTTGGAAATTGTCTCCCAGTTTCTATGGGAAAGACTGCATAGGTTTGTTTTGATATGTAAATGTTAGTATTTCTAGTGGCTTAGACTCAAATATTTAACTTATCATTTCATTCCTCAAACCCTTCAGCCTAATTACCTCACCCGACTCTCGAAAGAAGACTGCATAGACTTATTCTCTATCTCTTCATATCAATATTAAGTGGAAGCTTCGTGTATTAGATTGTTTTTTCCGATGAATTTTGTTCTTCTAATTTTTGGGGTATTGGTTTTCATTAGGCATAGATGGACTGGTAGATATGAGGCCCATTTGTGGGACAATAGCTGCAGGAAGGAAGGGCAAACAAGGAAAGGAAGACAAGGTAAGAAAAAAGAACATTTATTTATTTATTTTTAGTTCTTTTTGGCTTTTCTTTTTGGCTTATTTAGGAGCATTTTCAAGAAACCAAACAATTCCTTTTAACCATTTAATTATTTAATTATTTATTTATTTTTCTCATTTCCTATCTTGATTTGAGAGATTATATTAACTGTTTGTTTCATGCACTGTTTGGATTCTTTCTCCATTCATGGTTGGCTTCTTTCAAATCTTACACAGTTTACCTTGGTAAGTGATTCTCTCACATGCATTGGCCTGTTTCTCCTTACTTCTTTACCATTTTTATGTATCTCACTGTTTACCATAGCAACAATTACTAGTTAGATAAGCTACTCTAATATAAAGCTTTGGAAGTTGTGCTTGGTTTTTTAGAAGAAAAAAATGTATGCACAATAGAATAAGAGTTTCTTATATTGTGACCACATCATTTATCATTGATTGTTAATTAATATAAATAAATAATAGATAATATATTAATTGTGTATAAATCTTCTTTATATTGACATTGCATCGGTGTTACACTCGTAAGTGATTCCTTTTGGCAAATAATATTCATATATTATTGTTAGGTGGTTATGACAAGGAAGAAAAAGCAGCAAGGGCTTATGACTTGGCTGCACTCAAGTATTGGGGTGCAACAACTCACATAAATTTCCCTGTAAGGTTTCCTTGAGTCTTAAACTTGGAATAATACAAAAAGGAAGGAAAAGAAAGAATATTGTCTCAGATCCTGTATCATACGTTGTTCGGCACTAATGATAATTAAAGAAAAATAAAAAATAATGAAGTTTTATATTTTTTAATTGACATGATTTGTTTTTATTGGTGTGACACAACGTATGAGACAGGATCTGAGACAATACGTTAGTAGTAAATTAAGTTCTATATAGTAAAGTAAAAAATATCTTCTGTATTTAATCTATTTAGCTTGAACCATTACGTGGTACCTTTGATAACTCTACATATCTACTGCTTCTTAAATTCTCAGTTAAGCACTTATGAGAAGGAACTTGAAGAGATGAAGAATATGACTAGACAAGAATTTGTAGCCAATTTAAGAAGGTACCATTAATTTTTTCTTTTCATGTGATCTTAGTAATTTCTCTTATTTTTTAGCTTTTCCTTTTCCCCCTACTCTTATGTGCTTTTTGTTTCCCTTTTGCAGGAAGAGTAGTGGATTTTCAAGAGGGGCTTCTGTCTATAGAGGAGTGACAAGGTATGGCTAGAAAAGTGATTTGCTTCATAATTTAAAATGTTAGTAAAGTTGTCTAAGAATTATTTAGTTCAATTTCAGCTTTCAATTAAGGTCGGAAAACGTGAGGGGTTAGAATGAGTATTTACTCTTTAATTAATGTAGCCAATTATTGGCAAACTGTCTCACGTATTATTTCAGACACCATCAACATGGAAGGTGGCAGGCTCGGATAGGAAGGGTTGCCGGAAACAAGGACTTGTATCTTGGTACATTCAGTAAGTTTCTCATCCCTTACCTTAGGGTTCATTTTTTCCATTTTTATGTTGAGTATTCACACATGTACTAATGTATGATAGGGATATATAATAAAATAGATATTTGCATTATAGTATGGTACGCCGTACCAATTTCGGTGTGATTCTATCATTTCTATGTGGTTCGTCATTTTTTACATTATTGTGAATCCGATACATGACATGTGATACACGATACACAGGTTAAATGAGAGAATTGTTAACAATGATTTGTACTATTATTTTACAGGTACACAAGAAGAAGCTGCTGAAGCATATGATATAGCAGCAATCAAGTTCAGAGGAACAAGTGCTGTGACAAACTTTGACATTAGTAGGTATGATGTGAAGAGAATTTGCTCAAGCTCAACGCTCATTGCTGGCAACCTTGCAAAACGGTCCCCTAAAGACACAGCTCCTGCTGCGGCTGCTGTCACCGAGGACTTCAATCCATGTGGTTCGTCGACACCTTCGCAGCCAACTCCTTTGGCTATAACCGATTGCGAACACATCGACAAATTTTCAAATGCGGTGTGGACTTCCAACAGTGATGAGCAAGTAGTCAATGAGAGTGAAAACGCGAACAATGTCTCTGAATCATCAAAACAGGTTTCACCAAGCAACAAGAATGTGTTGAACCCTCAAAGCCCCAAGTGTTCTGTGGGACTACCCAATGAGTTTGGTGTGAGTGGAGCAGATTATGGACATGGGTACTTCACCCTATCAGGGCCAAAATATGACGACGATGATAGAAACGATGACAATGGTGGCCGCACGGACAACAACCGTCTTGGAAATTTGGGTTTGGTTAATCAAGTTCCAATGTTTGCCTTGTGGAATGAATGAGGAATATTGAGGACTTGAGTCTAAAAATTTCAGCATAGGAAAACTAAGGTTAGATGCAAAATTATTTAATGATCATTGTAGTTTGGTATGGTAACTTGTTTTCTGTTGAAAGAATGAGATGCCATAAGGGCCTCTTCCTTTGTGTTTAGTACTAACTAGCCAAAGATTTTGAACTTTGTTTAAAGAGGTAATACATAAAAACCAATCATGAGATTCATTCAAGGCCATAACACTATTTTATTATATAAGATTAGCATTTGGCAAGTTTGCAATGATACTTTTTTTTTGGGTTTAATCAAATATATTCTATGAATTAATTTATTTGGGAGTTCATGACTTCCCTCATAACAAGTCTGTCTCATAAATTGACTAGTGGGGTTGGTGGTGGTAATGGTACTTTTTGCTTGATATTGTGAATGGTTGAATCTTCTCGGAAAATTGATCCATTTTGTGATGAGAATAATAGAAGACAAGAAATTTATTGAAAATGAGGAATGAAAAGAGACATGTGTCTTATAACATAAAGACAAACAAAAAAAGACAAACAAAAAGAAGCATTTCCTTACTTGGCATCATAACTTTACTTTCAATAATTTCTTTAGCACTAGGATAAAACAACCATCAAAAGATCACATTAATTGCATATATGCCAAAGTATGAAATTAATTTCTTACCATGTGTGCAACTTTTTTGGTGAGTTGCATGATTATCCTACTTTTATGAAAACTAACCATATTTACTTTACATATTTAGTTTTGGCTTGAATTGATGATAGATTAGCTTTTAACCTTGAAAGACCTCATCCCTATCAATAAAGAAAAGATGAATGAAGGAATGAAAAACAGAACTTCTTCTTGATTGAAGAATTCTTGAGAACAAAAAAGATGAAGGATAAAAATGGAATGCTTTCACTTTATTAGAATTGATATACAAATATGATTTGCTAAACAACTCATAACAACTTGTTAACAACTTGCCTAACTAATCAACTAACTAATTAGCACATGTTACATATGTTAAATATGATGAAATTCGCCAATACAATGATAGCTTGGGCTGCAAGTAACGAAAAGCCCATTAATCCTAAGCCTTTAATTTTGACCAGAGTATCGTGCCTAGCCTGGACCTTGGTTTGATGAGTGCTCTGAGTGGCCTTGCCTTTATGAGTGGCTTGAGTGGCCTGATGTGTGCCTAGATCAGCTCTACCCTGGCCTAGTGCTGGTGCATCTAATGCGCCCTGGCCTGGTGCTAATGTGCCTTGGCCTGGTGCTAATGCGCCCTGACTTGATGCGCTCTGACTTGATGCACTTGACGCATATGATATGATTCGGTCAGGAGCAAGGTGGGAGCCAGAAATTGTGCATCATCTTTCCTGGTAGTGTGTTATTGTCCCTGATTATGGACAATCCCTCCTCATTGATTCTAGGCATGGATGCTTCTATCACAGACACATCATAATTGAGGTTAGGGACATTATCATTTGTCTTGGCTAGCAAGGTAACATTAGACATGGTCATGCTTTGTTTGAACATATTTTGCCTAGGAAAATCACTTTCAATATTGTTAATGGTATGATCAAGATAAGAGTTTGGATTGTGACTATCATTTAATTTTGATACCCCCTTCCCACACAAGTTGGGGCGCATATACTTAGGAGACCCAAATTGGTGTGTATATTTTTATATATAGTTGGTCCCAAGCCTTGGTTAATGCATCAACAAGTTGTAAATGAGTAGGAATCGGGAGAAGTATAATCAAACCTTGACTGCATTTCTCTCTAATTGTATGACAATCTATCTTAATATGCTTAGTCCTTTCATGGAAAATAGGATTAGAAGCACGGTAAATGACAGATTGATTATCATAATAAAGTATAGTAGGCATAGAGTAATTGTATTGTAAATCTTCAAGAATGTAATTGAGCCAAGTAATCTCACAAGTGGTTAAGGCTAAAGCCCCATACTTAGCTTCACAAGAACTTCTAGAGACTGTCCTTTGTTTCTTTGATTTCCAAGAAACCAGGGAGTCACCTATATATATGCAGTATCCACTAACTGATCTTTTAGTGTGTGGGCAGGAGGCCCAGTCACTATCACTGTATGCCTTTAGTTGTACAACAGAGATAGCAGGAAAAAATAATCCAAGGGCAGGAGACCCTTTTAGATATCTAAGAATTTTCATGGGAGCAATATGATGTAAAGTTGTAGGACATGCCATAAACTGGGCTAATTGATTGACACATAAGGTGATATCAGGTCTGGTGTTGGTTAAGTATATTAACCTTCCAATTAATCTCCTATAAGTAGGAGGATCATCAAATAGATTATTGTTATCTTGATGAATGTGTGCTCCAAGAATCATAGGAGTATTGAATGGCTTGCATCCAATCATTCCTGCATCAAAGATTATTTCTAAGGTATACCTTCTTTGGTTCATAGAAATTCCAGCCTTACTCTTAGCAATCTCAAAGCCTAGGAAATATTTTAAGTCACCTAGGTCTTTAGACTTCAAGGTTTTATCTAGGATCTGTTTGAGCTTATTAGTCTCATTAATATTGTTGCTAGTTAGGATGATATCACCCACATAGACTAAAACAACAGTGATTAAGTCCTTGGAATACCATTTAATGAACAATGAGTGATCACCCCTAGACTTATGGTAGCCATGCTTGATAAGAAAGTTAGAAAACTTGGAAAACCATTGCCTGCTGGCTTGCTTAAGCCCATATATAGATTAATGAAGTTTGCAGACTTTATTGGTTTGAGTGTTGGACAAGCCAGGGGGTATGGTCATATAGACTTGTTCATGTAAATCTCCATGTAAAAAGGCATTATTCACATCTAATTGATTGATGTGCCAATCATGTATGGAGGCTAAAGCTAACACAAGCCTAACAGTGGAAATTTTGGCAACATGTGAAAAGGTTTCAAGGTAATCCACTCCCTCAGTTTGAGTATATCCCTTAGCAACTAATCTAGCTTTATGTCTCTCAATACTTCTATCAGCCTTATATTTGATCTTAAAAACCCACTTACATCCTATGGCAAACTTGTCCTTAGGTAGGTAAGTTACAATCCAGGTGTTATTTTGTTGTAAGGCAGACAAATGTTTATCAATAACATCCTGCCACTGAGGGAATTTAATAGCCTGAGAGTAGGTCTTTGGTTCTATATTTATGGTTAATGAAAGAATTCTAGCCTCATAATTATGTGAGAGCTTGTCATAGCTTAGATAAGAGGATAGAGGGTATTTACTAAGAGAGGTAGGAATGTTGGTTTTATTAAATAAAGCATAGTGATAATCCTAGAGATAGGTGGGTGTCTTACTTACCCTTCTACTCCTTCTAAGATTCTGGTCTTCAGAGTTCCTAGGGGATTGGTTATCTATCTCCCCACTATTCCTTTCAATGTTGCATATGTTTTCAAGTTGATGAGGAATACTGTCATCAAAGATGAGAGGGTTGATAAAAAAATCCACATATGATTCTTTGTTCATCTTTGAACTGGAGGAACATAAGGGAAAACCTTTTTATAAAAGATGACATTCATATTGACCACTATGGCTTTAGTAGACAGGTTAAGCACAACATATCCCTTTACTCCTTCCTTATGGCCTAAAAACATAGACTTGTTTGGTCTAGAATCAAATTTATCTCTAGAATGGTTATGTGTACCAACATAGCATAGGCATCCAAATACCTTGAGAAGGTGTATGTTAGGCTGAGTTTTAAATAAAACTTCATGAGGAGTTTTATTCTCAATGATAGAAGTAGGCAAAACATTGATTATATGAGCAGAATGTTTTAAAGCAAATGACCAATAGATCTTAGGGAGTTTATATTGTATCAACAGAGCTCTAGCTACATTCAAAAGGTGTTGATGTTTTCTCTTAACTACTCCATTCTTTTGGGGAGTATAAATGCATGAGGTTTGATGCAGAATTCCTTTACTAGGATAGAAAAGTTTCATGTTGAATTCAGGGCCATTGTCACTACTAACAATCTTAACCCTAAGACTAAGTTGGTTTTCTATCATTAAAACAAAATCTTGTAGACTTTTGGAGGTCTTAGCCTTAGATCTCATCAGATATACCTAGGTATATCTTCTAAAATCATCAACAATTGTCAAAATATATTTGTGTGCTTAGATAGAGGCCACAGAAAAGGGCCCCCATATATTAACTTGTATCAATTCTAAACTATGTGAAGAATGATTGCTACTTAAAGGAGAAGGTAACTTTCTTTGTTTGGCTTGATGACAAACATCACATATGTAATCTTTTTTGTAGTCTACAAAAGGAAAAATGTTCTTTATTTTATTCATACAATTGTGTGTTGCATGTCCTAGTCTAAAATGTCGTACATTTGAATCAGTTACAGAAGCAGACAAGTTTACATGATGTAAGTGTTTAGAGACTTTTAAGACATATAATCCATTAATTGATTTAGCTGAACCAATCATTCTCCAGGGTTTCTTCTCCTGGATTTCACAACAGTTAGCATCAAAAGGTAACACATATTTGCAATTCAAAGCAAGTTTGGATACATGATGTGAACCCAAGCTAGATAATGATGAACTAAGAGGCATTGGTGGTCCTATGACAAGGGCAATGACCAAAAGGGTACAAAATGCCCCAGGATTACGCATGAAAGGCATCAAGGAGAGTGCTCCAAGATCATACTAAAGGAATTCTCACTTCATTCATTGTGTAACTTTGAATATTGGCCAAAATGAGGAAAATACTGGACATGGTCGTGCCCCAGGACACGGCCAGGCCGTGTAAACCTCTGTCCGGAATTCCCAAAAATTTTAATTGGGACACGGTCGTGTCCCAAGGCATGGACAGGATAAAGGAATCCTTGAAGAGTGAACACTTGCATTAATTACTGACAACATCATTAAAGCTGGAGAGAGACTACACTTATTGTATCAGATTGGGAACTCAAGAATGATAAATGGGAGTGTGATTTTCGTGCAAAGTCTCCACTCACTTGATAAATATGGGTGTAATTTTCGTGCAATGCATCCAACCAAGTCTCAATGCACAATTCAAAGTCCAAGTTGCCTCCTTAACTTGTGGGGACCATAGGCAATCAATCATGGCCGAATTTCTCCAAGGAATTAAGGAATCCTAGACTAAAGTGCATCACTTCTTCATGGAAATTCAAATATCTTGCATTTTGTAATTTAATTACTTAGGAATTCCCATATGGAACATTTGCTTGCATTATTTTCGTGTTGAACATGGCTGGAAGGGTCCAATGTAACCAACCATGTATTAGGATTAATCTAGTCCAAAAATAAGCCTTGATTCATGGTAGAGTCACGTGGGAACCATCATGGTTTGCCTATAAGTGTACTTCTAATTTGCGGAATGAAACTAAGTTTGTTTGAGTTAGAAATTAAGGAGTATTTCCTTGTGTGAGAGCTTTGTCTTCTCCAAACTTCTTGGCTGAACCAAGATTAAAAGTTCTTATCAAGAACCAAGTTCTTGTGGCGAACATCACCCGGCTTATCAACACTCAAGTGTTGTGGCGCCTACCACCCCATATCTTACCCATCTTCTTTTATCTTACAATATCATTCCGCTGCCAAAATTCACCATCAAAATAGCCCATAAAAACGTGGGCAAAGTGCAACACCAATCAAGAGAGATCATTATCAAGAACTTCCAAAAGAGGTTCACATCAAGTGGTATCAGAGCTAAGGCTCTTGCTTGGTGTTTAAAAGTGTTCTTGTTGGCTGTGTTCTTCCATTTCTTTCTTCTTACAAAAAAAAATTGAAAAAAAAAGTGTCAAAGTCCAAAACAAAACAAAAATCAAAAGTGTCGAAATTCCAAAGAAATTTGTGTCACAACATTTCTTGGTAAGTTTGGGTGTTTTCTTTCACAAATTCTTGGTTCTACCATTGGTTAATTCAAGAGGGCCGTGGAGGAGAGTGAGTGTTGAGAGATACATTTTCCACAAAATATTGAGTGTTCAAGTGAGTATTGAGTGAAACATTTTCCACCAAAAATTTGAGTGAAACACAAAGAGAGTTGAGTGAATATGTCTAATGAGAGTGAGAGTCCACCATTGTCCCCAAGGACAGCAACACTTCATGCAATGATACAACACAATTCCAAACCTTAAGAAGGGAGATGGAGCAAATGAGAGTGGAGTATGATAGGAGACTTGGTTATCATGCAAATGATTACTCAAGTGAAGGAGGAAGGAGGAGAGCAAGGAGAGGAACACATAAGGAGAGGAGACATGAGGATGATAGGCTTGAAGGGGTCAAAATAAAGGTTCCTACCTTTATTGGAAAAAATGATGCGGAAGCATACTTGGAATGGGAGCTCAAAATGGAGCAAGTTTTTGAGTGCAACTCATACCAAGAAAATAAGAAGGTTAAGGTGGCCACACTTGAATTCAAGGAATATACGTTGATTTGGTGGGATCAACTTAACAAGGAGAGAAGGAGAGTAGGAGCCGAACCATTGATTCATGGGTTGAGATGAAGTTGATCATGAGAAGGAGGTTTGTCCCTAGTTCTTATCAAAGGGATATTCATAACAAACTCCAAAGACTCACTCAAGGGTCTAAGAGTGTTGATGAATACTTTAAGGAGATGGAATTAGCTTTGCTAAGGTCCAATTTCGAGGAGGATAGGGAGGCTACTATGGCTAGGTTTTCACACGGACTAAACCAAGATATCCAAGATGTTGTTGAATTGCAACATTATGTTGAATCAGATGATTTGGTTCAACAAGCCATGAAAGTGGAACAACAATTGAGGAGGAAAAAGTCAAAATTTTCCTCAAGTTTTAGTTCCAAATTTCAAGCTTCAAAGTGGACGGACAAATCCAAGAAGGAGGGAGGGCCATTCAAAAATGGTACACCTAGTACCAAGGAGGTCGTGGCCACAAGCCAAGGCAAACAACAAATAGAGTGCAACCAAATGAGCCAAGATGTTAAATGTTTCAAGTGCTTAGGCCTTGGACACATTGCTTCTCAATGTCCAACTAGAAGAACCATGATTTTGAAGAATGGAGAAGTGGAGTCTCAATCCGAGGCTTCTAGTGATGAAGAGAATGATCATGGAGAGGAGGAGGATACCATTCCCGAAGGAGATTTGTTCATAGTGAAGAGGCTCTTAGGAAGCCAAATTAAAGAACATGATGCAAGTCAAAGGGAAAACATCTTTCACACAAGACGTTTGTGGATGGTAAGCTATGCTCTTTAATAATTGATAGTGGAAGTTGTGCTAATGTGGTTAGTGCAAGATTGGTGTCAAAACTTAATCTTGTGACTAAGTCACATCCCACTCCTTACCGGTTACAATGGTTAAGTGAGGTTGGGGAAATGCTTGTTAACAAGCAAGCTGAAATTCCATTTACAATTGGAAAGTATGAGGAATATGATTTATGTGACATGGAGGCTAGCCATTTACTCTTGGTCCGTCCTTAGCAATATGATAAGGGAACCACCCATGATGGGTGTTCCAATAAGTTCCCTTTTCAGCACCAAAACTGCAAGGTTGTGCTATCTCCATTGTCACCTAGACAAGTTGGTGAGGATCAAAAGAAATTGAGAGAAAAGATTGAGATGTAGAGAAAAGAAAAGGAGAGAGAAAATTTGTGTGAAAATCCGAGTGAAAAGAAAGTAAACATGAGTGGGAAAAAGGATACACACAAAGACAAAAAGAGTGAGTTTGTAAAAAGAGAGGGGTACATGGCAACCAAAGGGGAGATAAAACATGCTTTGATTTCAAAACAACCTCTGTACCTACTTTTTAGTAGGGAGTTTTGTCTAACTACTAACCCTTCTAAGGAAGGAGAATTGCCTATGTTTGTTGAGAATTTATTGCAGGAATTTGGTGATGTGTTCCCTAGGGAGGTATGATAAGTGCCAAACATACCTAAAAATCATACACTTTTATGGCACTTATCTTAAGCATAATTGAGAAAAACCAACTTACAACAATAATTTTTGTATAAAATATCACAATTTGGTATATTTGTGTTTGTATTGTCTTTTTATGTATTTTGTAGGAAATAAAATGAAGAAAAGAAGAGAAAAGATTCATGGTCAAAAAGCAACAAAAGTCAAGAAAACCAAGATGCTCAACCAGGCAGCTAAGCGTGGAACAAGCCCCGCTGAGCTGACCTGGCCACCTGGACCTGGCCACCTGCCTGACCTGGCCTCCTACCTGACCTGGACCAAACTGCTCAACCAGGCAGCTTAGCGGACATGCTTAGCCGCTCAACCTAGCACCAGACTAGGCCTAGCACGGTCAGAAATAGGCTTGACATGGTCAGTCATGAGCTTGGCACAGCTGAACAAGCTGCTCAACGGTCAAACCAAGCTGCTCAGCGGAGAACCAGACTCCTAGCCAGATCAGCAAGCACCAAGCCACGTCCCAGTCAACACGGTCAGAAGCTGCTGAACAAGCAGCTCAGCGGTGAAGCAGGTGCGCTGGGCGGTGCTTACCA
>NC_032017.1:8957923-8958344 GCF_001865875.1 Lupinus angustifolius | reverse complement strand
TTACCTTGGTGCTAAACCAGCTTCTACTCCCATGGAATACAACAACAACCTACACTCTCAGTCTGGCACTCATCTAACAGATGACTCCTCCTACAGAAGATTGATAGGGAAGCTTCTGTACCTAACAAACACTCGACCTGATATATCTTATGATGTAGGAGCTTTGAGTCAATTTCTATGTTCTCCTACAGATCTTCACTATAAGGCAGCAACAAGAATTCTTCGATATCTCAAAAATTCCCCTGGTAAAGGAATCTTCTTTCCAGTAGAGAACACAACAACAATACAAGGTTACTCAGATTCGGATTGAGCTAAATGCATTGACACTAGGAAGTCAATCACTGGTTGGTGTTTCTTCTTAGGTAATGCATTGATTTCATGGAAAAGCAAGAAACAGAATATCGTTTCTAGATCCTCTTCA
>NC_032017.1:8948649-8957823 GCF_001865875.1 Lupinus angustifolius | reverse complement strand
ACTGTTCATCTTCTTCCTATTCACACCTCCTTGCAACTTGCTGACATCTTCACAAAATCCTTGTCGCCTTCTCCATTTCATTCAATTGTTTCCAAACTTGGCATTCTTGACATTCATATGCCTAGTTTGAGGGGGCCTGTTGAAGATGATAATCATCTCACCAACCAGATTTGCCATTAGAACTTGATTTTGCAGTGTTTTCAACAGCTTTCCTTATTTAGCAGTTTTTTAAAATTCTGTTAATTCTATTTTTAGGTTAGTTTCCATTTATGGCAAGTTTCAGTTTTGTTCATTGTATATAAATAGCTTGGTCCTCTATTCTGTTTTGTATTCAATTTGAGATCAATATTAACATCTTTCATTCAATTTCATCCTTCAAACTTTTGTTCTTGATTCTCAACTTCTCTCATTTTCATTCCATCTTCTTCTTCTTCTTCATTCACCATGGAAGTGCCATTTTCACAACCCACACCTTTTTTAAAACATTGATAATGGCATGTACCAGCTATTATTTTTTGGGTTCTATCCTATCTATACTTTGCAATTTTAATTATTAACAAAAAGTTTGATCTCACTTAAAGGAACTACATAACACCATTGTCCCATACTGTGCATCCTAATTACACTTTGGTACACTTTCCTACCAATTCAAAATTTCAAAGTCAGCATGCTTCCTGAAACACTGAAAAAGTGAGGAAAGTTTGCTCAACTACAAGAAGGGGTGCAACATCATTATTAATTAAGAGCCTGATGATTCTGAAATTTTAGCAAATTATGGATACTTGTTCCACGAATTAATTCATATGCAATTTAATGCAAAACTTAAACATGAATCTACTGCGGGGAACATGCATATCCCCTCCACTGAATTATCTGATATATATGTTACATTAATATCCAAATATATTTTTATCTCTGAAACTGACACTTTTGAATTTGGGTGGATACTAACTAGACGACCTAATATGAGTCTGGTACCAAGCCTATGACAAACGAGACATTTTTAATAAATAGGGTCTAACTTCTCAAAAAGTCTATTTAAATTAAATAGGTTTGACACAGATTTTTAAAAAAACTATATTAAGCCTAGGTTGGTCATACAATTTATTATATATTTAAGTTAATTATTTATATAGCATATATAATAAATAAATATAAAATATATAAATCATATAGATAATTCAGCATTGACATGTTAGATTTATCAATTAAAGTTGACTTATTAATTTATTTAAAGATATATCTGTTAACTTATTTAAATGTTTATTAGTCTGTTTAAATGTATTAGATTATAAAATGCATTTAAATAGGCAAACATGTACCAGACTTTTAAACATGTCAAGCTTAGCTTAAAAAACTTAAACATAAAAAAAAGTTACATTTAGATTACAATGTTTTAAACAAACCAAGCATGTTTAAGCCAAACTCTAAGCGCTTATTATTTGGACATGATTACATGAAAGAAATAGAAACTAATCTATTCATATATTTTTAATTTTATATTTTTAAATGCATGAATTATATGAAAATGTAACTCCACATGCATATTATTTTGGAATGTATAAGCATGATGTTTGATGATCCAAATGCATGCTGTTAGAGTAAAGTATCTTATTTAGGGCGAACTATCCTTCATTACGAGATATATTCCATGGCGATAAATGACAATTTCATACGGTTCTGACCAATTTGGAGCAACAATTAGAGGCTCCAATTTGTTATATTGTTTATTTTGATTTTTTTTAAAATATGTACGTACCCATAGGGTGAGGTACCTATTTAGTGCATTTTGTACTCTTCATGGTGACTTATAGACTATTAGGGTGAAACAAAAACTTCTACACTGTTTTGGTCAATTCAGAGTTTTATGCTTTATGACCATGGATGCAAAAATGTATGATAAATGCCCTTAGCGTTAGGAACCATATTTAGGGGTATTTAGCTTCATTACAAAATACAAAATTCCATAATAGATTGACAGCTGCAATATAATGCAGTCTTCTTATCAAAGATGGGTTGCTCCAAGTTTCTTTATGGTTACGTCAGGGTGTTATGATATTTCTAAAGTGGGTCAACATCCTCTCCATTACTGAAAAGCAAAGAACACAAAAAACAAAGGAGGAAAATTTATGATTTGACAATTTTGTCCTTTCAATATAAAGTGATGACATTTCTACTATAAAACCAATAACTTATTTGTTCATTTCTGGAGAGAATATTTCTAAAGGAAGCCCTCAAATTGCCACTACAGTTACTTCTAAAGGGTAGGGCTTTCCCGAGTAAATATCAAGTTCATGGTAAACAATTATGAATATGAGTGGAATGCCTGTGCACACATCAATATATAAAGAGAGAAAAATGTATTTAAACACATTATATGAGTTTTATATATTATCATTGTATCATTTATCATTTATGTTTTAATCATTCGCAACTCTTTAAAAAAGTAATACAAATAAATGATATACTAAATATATATAAATTTTTACACTAACAATACATACATATTACACCCATATATAAATATCATGATAGGCATACCTCCTAATGCTATGGCTTAAAAAAGTGCCCAGTTAGAAGGTTTCTGGGTATGCCAAAATGCAAATTTATATAATGTAAGGAGCTACAAACTTGTATAAAAAAACTCACCCACCCAATAAACAGATAGATATAAAATAAAGAAAATAATTATATAGAATTTCGAAGGTTAAATAAAAAACACTTACAAGAATATAGGTTAAGTGACTTAAGTCCATGCAACCAACATATTTAGGCCTTATTTTCTCTAATAACATTCTTAACTGATTCTTCAGCTGTGGAAAGCGGTTTTTGGCCCAAAAATATTAAATATTGACTAACGATAGGACTTACAAAACCAAAAAGCCAAATTTATTCGTCTATTGCGAATTTAGAGTCCCCCTCACATTTTTGTTAAATACAACCTATTTTTGGAAATCTTAGATAAGCACTTGATATGAAATCCAATCTTTTGACTTTAATTACGGAGTAAAAAAGATGTTAGTACTCTTTGTTTCACCCATACTAGATGGTACCTTTCTCAATATCTTGAACCCGTTTATTTTAACCTTGAAATTTTTTGACAAATCCTTATTTTGTTTTGAGAAGAATATACTTACTCCAAAAATAAACTTAAAAAACTTATTTCACATCTCAATCATTAAGTTTAGGGAAGTCTGATGATTCAAATTTACTCACTAATTCAAGTCATTGAATTATATTAGAATGAATAACTAAGATGTGGATTGATTTTTCTAACTTATTCTTGAAATAAGTGAATCCCTTCCTGATTGCTTTTGGCCTAACGATGTCTCCCTTTGTCCAATGTATCCTCATGTAAAGGAGGAATGAGCGCTATGTAGTTCTTTTCTAATTTGATTGGTATCTTTAATTTACTTATTTAAAGATCTTTAGGCTAAGAGGAATTGCTAACCGGAAAATAGGTGTATAAATACTATAATGGCCAGTATTGCAAACAAGTATATGAAAAATAAGTTTATCGTCTTTACATGGAATTGCTTAAACTATAGCATTTCAACTACTTATTGTTTTTAGCTGATTTCTTTTGGGTTGTTTGTTATGTGACACAAACACTTCGAATGTAATCTATTAATTTATAAGGATAATTCGTGTTGAAGTTCACACTCACTCTCAATTTCATACTTGATTCTTTGTTTCATATCATTTAGAACGACCAATCCATAAAAACATCTCAAAATGATTAACCGTTAATGTCTTAGTCAGTTAGTCACTTATGCAAGAA
Source organism: Lupinus angustifolius (assembly GCF_001865875.1). Lineage (NCBI taxonomy): Eukaryota > Viridiplantae > Streptophyta > Magnoliopsida > Fabales > Fabaceae > Lupinus > Lupinus angustifolius. Next base: position 8,954,042 of record NC_032017.1, on the reverse strand, counting down.
AGCCTTATATTATGTCTAGTAACTTTGATACATAAGAATCAGAAATATGACTTACAAACTCATACCCATATATTTAGTGAATCATGCATGTAAGTTGAGTTAAAACGCAACACCTCAAATGTAATAGTTACCAATGTCTTGGTTTATAGTAGCACTTTATCATAAGTAGATCTATGTCTAGTAACTACGATGACAAAATTCAGTTTTATAAACCTTCAAGCACATATCTATGTCTTGTAAAACATGTTATTTAGTTTGAGAGTTATAAAATCATAATATTAATTCTATGTCTAGATACCAAAAAGTGACATGCATGCAATAACAAATAACGCAAGTCTATGTTTAGCAAATGCACATATTTGTTGAGTCATGTAAATTCAGAAAGATACAAAAATGCTTAAGCAATTATTCTAAGTTCATGAAAAAGTTTGATCAATACTAAACCAAGCAAAAAGTAAAGACAAGACTCAAAATGGAATCGAACTTCGTGGATTATTATTGAATCAAGTGATTAAATTGAGTTTATGCTACATTCAATCCCCAACTAAAGGATGCTTAGCTACTCATATTCACACAATATAAGTATGATAGATATAATACACGCATGGATTAGTAGAACCATACACAATCAAGTAACGATTATCACTTATAATACGTACACTTAGTTTCAATGAACTAAGTGCTAAACTCTCTAAAATTTAGCGTACAAGAAATATACAATTCGAATGAGTAAAAGTTTATACAAATGAAGTGCTCTAGAAGCCTATAAATAATTTTCTTATCATGGTTCCCGCGTTCAGTGCACTATTAATGCACTAAGCGTGACTCTTGGACGCACGAGGTTGCGCTAGGCGTGTGTTCTGGCGCTTAGCATGACTGTTGGACACACCAGGATGTCTTTGGCGTGGCTTTTGGTGATGGGCATGACTTTTGATGCGTGGAGCTGTGCTGAGCATATTAGAAATAGTAACAAAACCTCCAATTCTTCGAATTTTGACACTTAGCGCAGAATCGGCGCATTAAGCATGACTCTTCTTTCGCTGAGAGCGGTATTGATGTTGAACATGGCTAGCAGGCTATCAAATTGGCTGAGTGTGATCCTAGCGTTGAGCGTGTCTGAGTTTTGCCCATAAACTTAGAATTTTTTACTCTTTTGTCTGAGTTAAGCTTACAAAACCACTTGGGATAATACTTAACCAATAATTTGAGTTTTTAATTATGTATATATTTCCAATTATTTAAGCTGGTTAAGTCGCAAAAGTGCCATAAAATAGGTATTAAGTATAGATCAATTTAGCACTTAACAAGAATGTACAGACCCAATATCATGCAATGAAAAGTCGACACGTCCAAATTATTTAATCTTTATTTTTTAGAACATTATCTATATTTAACTTTGAATAAAGAAACGTTTTTATATATTTTTATTGATTTTTAATGATTTATAAATTAGCCTAATTTATAACCAAACAAGTAGTTGATTATTGTCTGACTAAAATAAATATTTACAAACACATAAAATCAATTAAAAAATGGATTAGAAGTCACCTATCTACCAACAACATTATAGAATTATTCAACTCTTAACAAAATAGATAAACTAAGTAGATAATAAAGACTAAAACTTTCATATTTCATTCATTTCTTTAATGAATGAAAAAGCACAATTTAAAGAAAATAAAAAAATCTTAATATAATAGTGATATACAAGTATCATCATTTTAAATATAACAACATTTTAAAAATATAATATAATATCAATTATTCAATTAAATCTAAATAGTCAGTTATCGTATTTTATTATATTCATTTTCTAATAAATCTCATAACAAACATCATATTTACTATCATTAACATTTTGCAATAGGAGAAATATATGTATGCACACATTTATACCTAGAAATAACCAATTAAATCTTCATAATATATTAAAAAATTAATTCTAACTAAAATTTGATCCTAAATGATAGACATAAATATATTTGTATCCAAATTACACGTCATGAATAAAATTTTCCCTTAGTAAACATGTTAGCATTCAACACTTGAGATTTCATACATAACTTGAAAATTTATGACCATCAAAATGAAAACAAAAAGTAAAACATTGATGATAAAAAAATAGTACAAAAATCCAGCAGTTACAACGGTCAAAATATTCAATACTGGACCGGTGCATAGAAAAAAAGAAAAACCTTTGTTGTTAATATCAAAATAAATATTTATTTTTAATTTTTTTCATAAAAAACTATATTATTTGAATACAAAATTAGTCGATATAATTAACATTCATTGTTTCCAAATCATCGCGGGCTAATTAAATTCATCAAAAAATTAAATATTAATTAGGGTCAACTAAACAATTCATTGCATTTTCAACTCCTCCCTCCAACAAATTTCGTACACACTAGTTCCAGTGACGAATATTATTATATAGCAGTTAGGTTTTCATTTCAATTGAGAGTATCCATAGCTTCTTCCAATGGAGAACAAAGAGAACATGCCTCCATTTTTTCTCACAAAGAAGATTGACCCAGTTCGTGCAAATAGAAAAACCCAATGTTTCAAGAAGGGTTCTAATAATACAAGGTTGATGAGGGAGCCTCTTGCTGATATTACCAATCTCTTTCACTTTTCTGAGCCTCCACATGTTGTTCCGTCACCATCATTATGTCTTGCTTCTGTTACGGTTCAGTCAAATTTCCAGAAATGTACAACGTCAAAGTTTGTCTCTGATTCTGCAAAGTATCGTAGTTCCAAATCCCTGAGGATGGGCTTCAGATAATTTAAAACATGTATGTTTTTTTTATATTTTATTATTTCATCAATGTTCATTAGCTATGTATAGCTATATAAATTTTCAATCCAATTGATTGAGTTTTCAATAATGGCCTTCGCACTAATCCATGACTCTTGATGGCTGAGTACTCAGTGTTCTTTTTTTTTTATACCTTTTTTTCCTTATTCTTGCTGGAACATAGAGTGAAAATGATGATATCACGTAACTCTTGAAAATTTGAGTCATTTGTGATATGAAAATGTGCAAGTGTTCACAACTTTTAATAAAATATGTGGATAACAATGTATTAACTATGAACATTGGACATGTGATTAATATATATTGGACAAGCCAAAGGCATAAATGCATCCCAAAAAAATGCGACAAAAAGGTAATGTAAACTTTCTTAGGACAACCCTTGAATCAAAGGACATGAGAAAGCAAGAAGGTCCTATAACTAGGGTCAATGCTAAATCATCAATCCTTAATATCACAAAGGACACAATTGACCGAATGGATCAATATGGGGAATGATATTTATATCCTTAGGATTTATTTAATTTAGTTTAAATTTATTTGCATTGAATTAAATAATGAGAATTCATTCTGATGTAGTCTTAGGATTTATATTTTATTTTCATTCAAGCAATTTAATTTTTTATTTGATGTAATTTCGGGTTAGGAAAATATTTATTTCCTTGTATAAATGGTCCATTAGTGACCAATTATTTAATCTAGCCTGAGTTATGATAGTGATCATGTGAAGAGAAGGCAAAAGAACAAGACAAGGCCAAGTCTTACATAACATAGCATGGCTTTAGCAAGATGGCATGGAATTAGAAAGGATGCAAGAAGCTAGAGGGGGCGGATATTATCAAGAGAAATCAACCAGCATGGTTTATGGAAGTCTATTTTTATTTTGCTTAGAAATAATGTGAAGATTAAGTGATTTAATGATCACAAATTCAGTCAGCCACAAATCAAATTAGAGTTCAAATTAACCTGGTTAATTCCTCAAGATAAAGCAAGACACAAATCAAGGAAAAGAGATCATAATTCGGTTGGCCAAATTCAAAGGAGATTAAGTGCATAAGATTAAATCAAAAGAATTAAACCCTCAAATTATCCTCAAGATAATTAGAAGATTTAATTCAGATCAAGCTATGATTTAATATCTTTGACCTAAGGATTAAAAGATAATATTGAAGATTTCCTACTCAGCCCAGGAAATAAAGCTCAACCAATTTGACATTCAAATCTGAAGATCACATGGCCAAGTCACAAGACTTGGATTTTGGCCAGCCTAAGCAACTCCAACCGAAATACACTCAAGGCTAAGTCAAGTAAGCAATTCAGCTCAACCAACCTGATTTGATGCACAACAATTAGTTAGGATTTTATTTTCATTATTTTTCAAATTATTTATAGGAATTAAGACTTAGTCTAAGTGTTAATTAGGTTTTCAATTATTATTTTCATTTTATTTTTTAAAGGAGCTGAGTTGCTTGTCTGTTTATGTAATCAGATTGCATTAATGAAATTAAGTTGAATTTGATTAAAAAATTAAACTATTTTAGTTGAGAAGTGTCTCCTAAACCTAGGTTGGTCGTGGCCACCATTGTTGAGTTCTTATCAAGCTTTCTTGCTTGTGGCGAACACCATAGCTTATCAAACTTCTCTGCTTATGGCACTTCCCCCTTCATTCCTTTTCCACTTTCACAAGTGCCTCACGCACAACACAAATTACACTCCATCATTCATCCATTAATTTATCACCTTCATTCACCATTCCATAAACATCCAGTTCATAATTTCCTGCATTCATCATCTTCCTTAACCCTAAACCAAAGCCCACCCTTCTATTCACATTCAAACCGAGGCCAACAAGTCCTAAACCAAATATCCCAATCTTAAACTAACCTCACACACGTTTCCCAAACTAAACAGCCACAAATCCAACCCTACACACATAAAGCCCAAACCTTTACCACTAAATTAACTAACCCTAATTACCTATACCACTCCGCAACCAAAACTCTACAAAACCCTAACCTACACATACAAACCGTGACCTAAGACCTACAAACCCAAACACATACATTCCTTCCCAATTGTCCTACATAAAACAACCAAAAAAGTGACCTAAAATCCTAAATATTTCCAAAACCAAATCCTAATTAAAAAGCTCACAACTTTCAAGCTAAAAATGATCCTAAATCAAAGGCATCCCTTAGAGATTGTCATCAAGTGGTCATCAGAGCTACATTTAGCTTGAAAAATGTCAAGTCCAGAGAAGAGCCCTACTATTTCACCAAGGTCAGCCTCATTGACTATAATACTCTAAAACATGATGAATGCCCAATTCCAAACTCTTTAGCAACAATTGGAAGATTCATTATGATATGAGGATTGATGAGAGACATGGCGATCCAAATGGCCATGAAAGAAGTGAAAGTGTGCATGTCAAGAGGAACACTTTGGAAAGCTCTCTTTATATGTCATGGTTTTGATGAGGACAACTTGTGCTTATAAGAGCTTGAAGATCACCAACAAATCAACGTGCTTAAGTCTTTAATTGGTACTAGGCTTAGACTAGAATCTAGTTTAAGTTGAG
>NC_032017.1:8947296-8948549 GCF_001865875.1 Lupinus angustifolius | reverse complement strand
TCAACCCCCCCTTCTAGGTGTATTGTAACCACTGATATCTAACAAGAAGAAGGAAGATGCCTAGAAGAGAGGAGAGGCCGAGACATGAAAGGCATGAGGAGAGACATGAATCCTCAAGTGCCTATGATAGTGAAAGGAGAAAGAGGCATGGAGATCACAACCATGGCAACCTTGGCCGTTGCCATGCTAGTCCAAATCATGGGCATATAAGGCATAGAGATCATGACAATCATAGCCCAAACCGTGAGCCTAGAGGAGATCTGGATGGTGTGAAGTTCAAAGTCCCTAGAGTTTTGGGGATGAGTGATCTAGAACCATACTTGGCATGGTAATTAAAGATGGAACAAGTCTTTAATTGCGATCACTATTTGGAGGCTAAGAAAGTCAAGGTGGAAGACCTTGAATTTCAAGATTATGCCATGGTTTGGTGGGATCAATACTAAAAGGATAGATTGAGGTGTGGTGATGTAGCCGTGGACACATGGGCTAAAATGAAAAGGGTGATAAATAGGAGGTTTGTGCCTCGTTCTTATCAAAGAGATGTGTACAACAAGCTACAAAGGCTCACCCAAGGATCCCAAATAGTGGATGCGTACTTCAAAGCCACGAAGTTAGTATTGCTTAGGTCCAACCTCAATGAGAAACGTGAAGCAACAATGCCTAGGTTCCTTCATGGGCTGAATCCAGAAATCCAAGATGTGGTGTAGTTGAAACCCTATGTGAGGCTAAATGACTTAGTTCAAAAAGCCATGAAAGTAGAGCAACAACTTAAGAAGAAGAAGTCCAAACATTCCTCCAACACCTCAAAATTCCAATCTTGGAAAGATGAGCCAAAGAGGGACAGCCCCAAGGCCAAGGAGACTATGTGCAACCACAAACCCAGCAAACTAGCCCTGGAGACTAATGGAAAGACTAGAAATGTGAAGTGCTTCATGTGCCTTGGCCATGGTCACATTGCCTCATAATGTCCTACAAAAAGGACAATGATGCTCACTAATGGTGTCATTGAGTCCTAATCTGAACCATTTAGTAAAGAGGAGTGTGATGATGATGTGTTCATGCCTGATGGTGACATTTTGATGATAAGGAGGCTCTTGCGCAACCAAGTCAAGAGGCATGAGGAGGACCAAAGGTTCAACCTATTTCACTCAAGGTGTGTGGTCCAAGGAAGGGTGTGCACCTTAATCATTGATGGAGATAGCTTCACCAATGTGGTTAGTCAAAGGCTAGTGTTAAAACTAGACCTTGAAACT
>NC_032017.1:8946517-8947196 GCF_001865875.1 Lupinus angustifolius | reverse complement strand
TGAAAAGGAGGGTAGGATGAGGATGGGGATGAGGATGAGGACGAAAATGAGGATAGGATGAGGACGAGGATGGGGATGAGGTTGAGGATGAGGACGAAAATGAGGATAGGATGAGGACGAGGATAGGATGAGGATGAGGATGAGGATGGGGATGGGGATGAGGATGAGGATGGGAATGAGGATGGGGATGAGGAAGAGGATGAGGATGCGGATGACGATGAGTATGATGATGAGGACGGGGATGGGGATGAGGATGAGGATGAGGATAGGATGAGGACGAGGATATGATGAGGAAGAGAATAGGATGAGGATGAGGATGAGGATTGGATGAGGATGAGGACGAAGATAGGATGAGTTAGAGGATGAGGATGAAGAGGAGGGTAGGATGAGGATGAAGAGGAGGGTAGGATGAGGATGAAGAGGAGGGTAGGATGAGGATAGGGATGAGAAAGAGGATAGGATGAGGATGACGACGAAGATAGGATGAGGAAAACGATGAGGATGAGAAGGAGGGTAGGATGAGAATGGGGATGAGGACGAAGATAGGATGAGGATGAGTATGAGGATAAGATGAGGACGAAGATAGTATGAGGATGAAGAGGAGGGTAGGATGAGGATGGGGATGAGGATGAGGATGTGGACGAGGATGAGGATAAGATGAGGATGAGGACGAGGATGA
>NC_032017.1:8945846-8946417 GCF_001865875.1 Lupinus angustifolius | reverse complement strand
GAGGATGAGGATGGGGACGAAGATAGGATGAGGAAGAGGATGAGGATGAAGAGGAGGGTAGGATGAGGAAGTGGTTGAGGATGAGGATGATGGTAGGATGAGGACGAGGACAAAGATGAGGCTCGGGATGAGGATAAGGATGAGAATTAGGATAGGATGAGGATGGGGATGAGCATGAGGAAGAGGATAGGATGAGGATGAGGATGAGGATAGGATGAGGATAGGATGAGGACGAAGATAGGATGAGGATGAAGAGGAGGGTAGGATGAGGATGGGGATGAGGATGAGGATAGCGATAAGAATATGATGAGGACAAGGATAGGATGACGATGAGGATAGGATGAGGAGTAGAACGAGGAACAGGATGAGGAGGAGAACGAGGAGAATGAGGATGAGGATGAGAATAGGATGAGATTGAGGATGAGGTCGAGGAGGAGGATCAGATGAGGAGGAGGAGGAGGATGAGGATAGGATGAGGATGTGGACGAGAATAGGATGAGGAATTGGAGGGGGAGGATAGGAAGAGGATGAGGATAGAATGAGGAAGAGGATGAAGAGGAGGGTAGGATGA
>NC_032017.1:8945506-8945746 GCF_001865875.1 Lupinus angustifolius | reverse complement strand
GGATGAGGATGGGGACGAAGATAAGATGAGGATGAAGAGGAGGGTAGGATGAGGAGGAGGAGGAGGAAGAGGAGGAGGAGGTGGATTAGGATGGGGATTAGGATGAGCATGAGGATGAGGTTCAGGATGAGGATGAGGATAAGGATGAGGATGAGGATGAGGATAAGATGAGGATGAGGAGGAGGAGGAGGAGGATAAGGATAGGACGAGAGCGAGGATATGATGAGGAGTTGGAGGATG
>NC_032017.1:8943346-8945406 GCF_001865875.1 Lupinus angustifolius | reverse complement strand
ATGAGGAGGAGGATAGGATGAGGATGAGGATAGGATCAGGGTGAGGACGAAGATGAGAATGCGGATGAGGAGGAGGATTAGCATAGGATGAGGAAGAGGATAGGATGAGGACGAGGATAGGATGAGGATGAGGATGAGGAAGAGGATGAGGATGAGGATGAGGAAGAGGATGAGGATGAGGATGAGGAAGAGGATGAGGATGAGGATGAGGAAGAGGATGAGGATGAGGATGAGGAAGAGGATGAGGATGAGGATGAGGAAGAGGATGAGGATGAGGATGAGGAAGAGGATGAGGATGAGGATGAGGAAGAGGATGAGGATGAGGATGAGGAAGAGGATGAGGATGAGGATGAGGAAGAGGATGAGGATGAGGATGAGGAAGAGGATGAGGATGAGGATGAGGAAGAGGATGAGGATGAGGATGAGGAAGAGGATGAGGATGAGGATGAGGAAGAGGATGAGGATGAGGATGAGGAAGAGGATGAGGATGAGGATGAGGAAGAGGATGAGGATGAGGATGAGGAAGAGGATGAGGATGAGGATGAGGAAGAGGATGAGGATGAGGATGAGGAAGAGGATGAGGATGAGGATGAGGAAGAGGATGAGGATGAGGATGAGGAAGAGGATGAGGATGAGGATGAGGAAGAGGATGAGGATGAGGATGAGGAAGAGGATGAGGATGAGGATGAGGAAGAGGATGAGGATGAGGATGAGGAAGAGGATGAGGATGAGGATGAGGAAGAGGATGAGGATGAGGATGAGGAAGAGGATGAGGATGAGGATGAGGAAGAGGATGAGGATGAGGATGAGGAAGAGGATGAGGATGAGGATGAGGAAGAGGATGAGGATGAGGATGAGGAAGAGGATGAGGATGAGGATGAGGAAGAGGATGAGGATGAGGATGAGGAAGAGGATGAGGATGAGGATGAGGAAGAGGATGAGGATGAGGATGAGGAAGAGGATGAGGATGAGGATGAGGAAGAGGATGAGGATGAGGATGAGGAAGAGGATGAGGATGAGGATGAGGAAGAGGATGAGGATGAGGATGAGGAAGAGGATGAGGATGAGGATGAGGAAGAGGATGAGGATGAGGATGAGGAAGAGGATGAGGATGAGGATGAGGAAGAGGATGAGGATGAGGATGAGGAAGAGGATGAGGATGAGGATGAGGAAGAGGATGAGGATGAGGATGAGGAAGAGGATGAGGATGAGGATGAGGAAGAGGATGAGGATGAGGATGAGGAAGAGGATGAGGATGAGGATGAGGAAGAGGATGAGGATGAGGATGAGGAAGAGGATGAGGATGAGGATGAGGAAGAGGATGAGGATGAGGATGAGGAAGAGGATGAGGATGAGGATGAGGAAGAGGATGAGGATGAGGATGAGGAAGAGGATGAGGATGAGGATGAGGAAGAGGATGAGGATGAGGATGAGGCAGAGGAGCAGGATGAGGATAGGATGACAAGAGGATGAGGAATTGGAGGAATAAGATGAGGATAGGATGAGGGTGAGGACGAACATGGGATGAGGAAGAGGATGAGGACGAAAATGGGATGAGGATGAGCATAGGATGAGGATGAGGATGAGGATGAGGATAGGATGAGGACGAGGATGAGGATAGGATGAGGACGAGGATGAGGATAGGATGAGGACGAGGATGAGGATAGGATGAGGACGAGGATGAGGATAGGATGAGGACGAGGATGAGGATAGGATGAGGACGAGGATGAGGATAGGATGAGGACGAGGATGAGGATAGGATGAGGACGAGGATGAGGATAGGATGAGGACGAGGATGAGGATAGGATGAGGACGAGGATGAGGATAGGATGAGGACGAGGATGAGGATAGGATGAGGACGAGGATGAGGATAGGATGAGGACGAGGATGAGGATAGGATGAGGACGAGGATGAGGATAGGATGAGGACGAGGATGAGGATAGGATGAGGACGAGGGTAGGATGAGGATGTGGATAGGATGAAGAATTGGAGGAAGAGGATGAGGAAGAGGATAGGATGAGGATGAGGATAGGATGAGGGCGAGGACGAAGATGAGGCTG
>NC_032017.1:8942441-8943246 GCF_001865875.1 Lupinus angustifolius | reverse complement strand
TGGACGAGGATAGGATCAGGATGAGGATAGGATGAGGATGCGGATAGGATGAGGAGGAGGACGAGAAGGATGAGGATGAGGATGAGTAAAGGATGAGGTATTGGAGGAGGATAGGATGAGGACGAGGATAGGATGAGGATGAGTATAGGATGAGGAAATGGAGGAGGGTCATGAGGATCAGGAGGAGGATAGGATGAGGATTAGGAGGAGGGTAGGATGAGGATGAGGATGAGGATGAGAATGGGGATGAGGAGGAGGAGGAGGATAAGGATAGGATAAGGATAGGATAAGGATGAGGACGAGGATAGGATGAGGAATGAAGAATTGGAGGAGGAGGATATGATGAGGATGAGGATAGAATAAGGATGTGGACAAAGATAGGATGAGGAAGAGGATGAAGATGAAGAGGAGGGGAGGATGAGGATGAGGATGAGGATAGGATAAGGACGAGGATAGGATGAGGAATTAGAAGAGGAGGATGAGGAAGAGGATAGGATGAGGAAGAGGACGAGGATGACGAGGAGGGTAGGATGAGGATGTGGATAGGATGTGGATGAGGATGGGTGAGGAATTAGAGGAGGAGGATGAGGATAGGATGAGGATGAGGATGAGGATGAGGAGTAGGATGAGGATCAGGATGAGGAAGAGGATAGGAGGAAGGTGAGGACGAAGATGGGAAGAGAAAGAGCATGAGGATGAAAATGGGATGAGGATGAGGATAGGATAGGATGAGGATGAGGATAGGATGAGGAATTGGAGGAGGATCATGTGGATCGGATGTGGATGAGGATGAGAATGAGGATGA
>NC_032017.1:8942109-8942341 GCF_001865875.1 Lupinus angustifolius | reverse complement strand
GGATGATGATGAGGATAGAATGAGGATGTGGACAAAGATAGGATGAGGAAGAGGATGAGGATGAAGAGGAGGGTAGGACGAGGATGGAGATGAGGATGAGGATGCGGATGAGGACAGGATGAGGACGAGGATATGATGAGGATTAGGATAGGATGAGGATTAGGATGGGATGAGGAGGGGGATGAGGAGGATGAGGATACGATGTGGATGAGGATGAGGTCGAGGAGGAGGA
>NC_032017.1:8940494-8942009 GCF_001865875.1 Lupinus angustifolius | reverse complement strand
TGAGGATGAGGATGAGGATGAGGATGAGGATGAGGATGAGGATGAGGATGAGGATGAGGAGGAGGAGGAGGATAGGATGAGGATGTGGATAGGATGAGGATTAGGATGAGGATTTGATGAGGATGGGGTTGAGGATGAGGGTGAGGAGAAGTATAGGATGAGGATAGGATGAGGATGAGGATGAGGATAAGATGGGATGAGGATGAGGATAGGACGAGGATGAGGAAAAGGATAGGATGAGGATAGGATGATGGTGACGATGAGGATAGCATGAGGAAGAGGATGAGGATGAGGATAGGATGAGGAAGAGGACGAGGATAAGGATGAGGATGAGGATGAGGATATGATGAGGAAGAGGATGAGGATGAGGATGAGGATAGGACGAGGATGAGGAGGAGGATGAGGAAGAGGACGAGGACGAGGATGAGGACGAGGATAGGATAAGGAAGAGGATGAGGATAGGATGAGGATGAGGATAAGGCTGAGGGTGACTACGAGGACGAGGACGAGGACGAGGATGACGATTAAGATAGGATGAGGATGGGGATGAGGATGAGGTTAGGATGAGGATGAGGATAGGATTAGGGCGAGGATATGATGAGGATTTGGAGGAGGAGGATGAGGATAAGGATAGGATGAGGATGAGGATAGGATGAGGGTGAGGACGAAGATGGGAAGAGGAAGAGGATGAGGATGAAGATGGGCTGAGGATGAGGATTAGGATGAGAATAGGGCTAGGATGAGGAGGAGGATATGATGAGGATGAGGAGGAGGATGAGGATGAGGGTGAGGAAGAGCATGAGGATGAGGATGAGGACGAGGATAGGATGAGGATGAGGAGGAGGAGGAGGAGGAGGAGGATGAGGATAGGATGAGGATGTGGGTAGGATGAGGATTAGGATGAGGATATGATGAGGATGGGGTTGAGGATGACGGTGAGGAGAAGTATAGGATGAGGATAGGATGAGGATGAGGATGAGGATAAGATGGGATGAGGATGAGGATAGGACGAGGATGATGAGAACGATAGGATGAGGATAGGATGATGGTGACGATGAGGATATCATGAGGAAGAGGATGAGGATGAGGATGAGGATAGGATGAGGATGAGGACATGCATAGATGAGGAAGAGGATGAGGATGAGGATAGGACGAGGATGAGGAGGAGGATGAGGAAGAGGACGAGGACGAGAATGAGGACGAGGATAGGATAAGGAAGAGGATGAGGATAGGATGAGGATGAGGATGAGGATAAGGCTGAGGGTGACGACGAGGACGAGGACGAGGATGATGATTAAGATTGGATGAGGATGGGGATGAGGATGAGGTTAGGATGAGGATGAGGATAGGATTAGGGCGAAGATATGATGAGGATTTGGAAGAGGAGGATGAGGATGAGGAGGAGGATAGGATGAGGATGAGGATAGGATGAGGGTGAGGACGAAGATGGGATGAGGAAGAGGATGAGGACGAAGAGTGGATGAGGATGAGGATAGGACGAGGAAGAGCATGAGG
>NC_032017.1:8937063-8940394 GCF_001865875.1 Lupinus angustifolius | reverse complement strand
GGATGAGGATGAGGAGGAGGATAGGATGAGGATGAGGATAGGATGAGGACGAGGATGAGGATGAGGATGAGGATAGGATCAGGACGATGATGAGGATAGGATCAGGATGAGAATAGGATGAAGAATTGGAGGAGGAGGATGAGGACAAGGTTAGGATGAGGATGAGGATGAGGATAAGGAAGAGGATGAGGAAGAGGATAGGACGAGGAGGAGGATAGGATGAGGATGAGGATAGGTTGAGGAGGAGGATAGGATGAGGATAGGATGAGGGTGAGGACGAAGGTTTGGATGAGAATGAGGATAAGGATGAGGATGAGGATTAGGATAGGATGAGGAAGGGGATGAGGATGAGGAAGAGGATAGGCTGAGGACGCGGAAGAGGATAGGATGAGGATGAGGACGAAGATAGGATGAGGAAGAGGATGAGGATGAAGAGGAGGGTAGGATGAGGATGGGGATGAGGATGAGGATGAGGATGAGGATAGGATGAGGGCGAGCGTAGGATGAGGAGGAGGAGGAGGAGGGGGATGAGGTTAGGATGAGGATGAGGATAAGAGGATGAGGATAGGATGTGGATTAGGACGAGGATGAGGATGAAGAGGAGGGTAGGATGAGGATGGGGATGAGGACGAGGATGAGGATGAAGAGGAGGGTAGGATGAGGATGGGGATGAGGACGAGGATGAGGATGAAGAGGAGGGTAGGATGAGGATGGGGATGAGGACGAGGATGAGGATGAAGAGGAGGGTAGGATGAGGATGGGGATGAGGACGAGGATGAGGATGAAGAGGAGGGTAGGATGAGGATGGGGATGAGGACGAGGATGAGGATGGGGAGGAGGATAGGATGAGGATGTGGATAGGATGAGAACGAGGATATGATGAGGAGTTGGAGGAGGAGGATGAGGACGAGCATGAAGATGAGGAGGAGGATAGGATGAGGATGAGGATGAGGATGGGGATGAGGACGAGGATGAGGATGGGGATGAGGACGAGGATGAGGATGAAGAGGAGGATAGGATAAGGATGAGGACGAGGATAGGATGAGGACGTGGAGAGGATGAGGATGAGGAAAGGATGAGAACGAGGATAGGATGAGGAGGAGGAGGAGGAGGAGGAGGAGGAGGAGGAGGAGGAGGAGGAGGAGGAGGAGGAGGAGGAGGAGGAGGAGGAGGAGGAGGAGGAGGAGGAGGAGGAGGAGGAGGAGGAGGAGGAGGAGGAGGAGGAGGAGGAGGAGGAGGAGGAGGAGGAGGAGGAGGAGGAGGAGGAGGAGGAGGAGGAGGAGGAGGAGGAGGAGGAGGAGGAGGAGGAGGAGGAGGAGGAGGAGGAGGAGGAGGAGGAGGAGGAGGAGGAGGAGGAGGAGGAGGAGGAGGAGGAGGAGGAGGAGGAGGAGGAGGAGGAGGAGGAGGAGGAGGAGGAGGAGGAGGAGGAGGAGGAGGAGGAGGAGGAGGAGGAGGAGGAGGAGGAGGAGGAGGAGGAGGAGGAGGAGGAGGAGGAGGAGGAGGAGGAGGAGGAGGAGGAGGAGGAGGAGGAGGAGGAGGAGGAGGAGGAGGAGGAGGAGGAGGAGGAGGAGGAGGAGGAGGAGGAGGAGGAGGAGGAGGAGGAGGAGGAGGAGGAGGAGGAGGAGGAGGAGGAGGAGGAGGAGGAGGAGGAGGAGGAGGAGGAGGAGGAGGAGGAGGAGGAGGAGGAGGAGGAGGAGGAGGAGGAGGAGGAGGAGGAGGAGGAGGAGGAGGAGGAGGAGGAGGAGGAGGAGGAGGAGGAGGAGGAGGAGGAGGAGGAGGAGGAGGAGGAGGAGGAGGAGGAGGAGGAGGAGGAGGAGGAGGAGGAGGAGGAGGAGGAGGAGGAGGAGGAGGAGGAGGAGGAGGAGGAGGAGGAGGAGGAGGAGGAGGAGGAGGAGGAGGAGGAGGAGGAGGAGGAGGAGGAGGAGGAGGAGGAGGAGGAGGAGGAGGAGGAGGAGGAGGAGGAGGAGGAGGAGGAGGAGGAGGAGGAGGAGGAGGAGGAGGAGGAGGAGGAGGAGGAGGAGGAGGAGGAGGAGGAGGAGGAGGAGGAGGAGGAGGAGGAGGAGGAGGAGGAGGAGGAGGAGGAGGAGGAGGAGGAGGAGGAGGAGGAGGAGGAGGAGGAGGAGGAGGAGGAGGAGGAGGAGGAGGAGGAGGAGGAGGAGGAGGAGGAGGAGGAGGAGGAGGAGGAGGAGGAGGAGGAGGAGGAGGAGGAGGAGGAGGAGGAGGAGGAGGAGGAGGAGGAGGAGGAGGAGGAGGAGGAGGAGGAGGAGGAGGAGGAGGAGGAGGAGGAGGAGGAGGAGGAGGAGGAGGAGGAGGAGGAGGAGGAGGAGGAGGAGGAGGAGGAGGAGGAGGAGGAGGAGGAGGAGGAGGAGGAGGAGGAGGAGGAGGAGGAGGAGGAGGAGGAGGAGGAGGAGGAGGAGGAGGAGGAGGAGGAGGAGGAGGAGGAGGAGGAGGAGGAGGAGGAGGAGGAGGAGGAGGAGGAGGAGGAGGAGGAGGAGGAGGAGGAGGAGGAGGAGGAGGAGGAGGAGGAGGAGGAGGAGGAGGAGGAGGAGGAGGAGGAGGAGGAGGAGGAGGAGGAGGAGGAGGAGGAGGAGGAGGAGGAGGAGGAGGAGGAGGAGGAGGAGGAGGAGGAGGAGGAGGAGGAGGAGGAGGAGGAGGAGGAGGAGGAGGAGGAGGAGGAGGAGGAGGAGGAGGAGGAGGAGGAGGAGGAGGAGGAGGAGGAGGAGGAGGAGGAGGAGGAGGAGGAGGAGGAGGAGGAGGAGGAGGAGGAGGAGGAGGAGGAGGAGGAGGAGGAGGAGGAGGAGGAGGAGGAGGAGGAGGAGGAGGAGGAGGAGGAGGAGGAGGAGGAGGAGGAGGAGGAGGAGGAGGAGGAGGAGGAGGAGGAGGAGGAGGAGGAGGAGGAGGAGGAGGAGGAGGAGGAGGAGGAGGAGGAGGAGGAGGAGGAGGAGGAGGAGGAGGAGGAGGAGGAGGAGGAGGAGGATGAGGTTGACGATGAGGATGAGGATGAGGATGGGGATGAGGATGAGGACGAGGAAAGGATGAGGATGGGATGATGAGGAGGAGGAGGAGGAGGAGGAGGATGAGGTTGACGATGAGGATGAGGATGAAGATGAGGATGAGGAAAGGATGAGAACGAGGATAGGATGAGGATAGGATGAGAAAGAGGATGAGGATAGGACGAGGATGAGGAGGAGGATAGAGGATGAGGACGAGGATAGGATAAGGAAGATGATGAGGGTAGGATGAGTATAAGGATGAGGATGAGGACATGGATACGATGAGGATGAGGATAGGATGAGGAAGAGGATGAGGATGAGGATGAGGAGGAGGAGGA
>NC_032017.1:8936115-8936631 GCF_001865875.1 Lupinus angustifolius | reverse complement strand
GGATGAGGATGAGGATTAGGATAGGATGACGATGGGGAAGGGGATGATTGTATGAGGATAGGATGAGGATGAGGAGGAGGATGAGGATAGGATGAGGACGAGGACGAGGACGAGGATAAGGATATTATGAGAATGAGGATGAGGATGAGGATTAGGATAGGATGACGATGGGGAAGGGGATGAGGATGAGGACGAATATAGGATGAGGATGGTAGGATGAGGATAGGATGAGGACGAGGACGAGGATAGCATGAGGAGGAGGATGAGGATGAGGATGAGGATGAGGATAGGATGAGGATGAGGATGACGATGACGAAGAGGAGGAGGAGGAGGATAGGATGAGGACGAGGATAGGATGAGGATGGGGAAGAGGATGATGATCACGATAGTATGAGGACCAAGATAGGATGAGGATGAGGGGATGAGGAGGAGAAGGAGGAGGAGTAGGATGAGGATGAGGATGAGGATAGGATGAGGAGGAGAATAGGATGAGGATGAGGAGGAGGAGGAGGATGA
>NC_032017.1:8934252-8936015 GCF_001865875.1 Lupinus angustifolius | reverse complement strand
GAGGATAGGATGAGGATGTGGAGGAGGATGAGGATGAGGATGAGGATGAGGAAGAGGAAGAGCATGAGGATGAGGATAGGATGAGGACGATGATAGGATGAGGGTGAGGGTGAGGATGAGATTGAGGATGTGGATGAGGATGAGGATGAGGACATGGATAGGATGAGGACGAGGGGGAGGATAGGATGAATGAGGATGGATGAGGAGGAGGATGAGGATGAGGGCGAGGAAGAGGATTAGGGTGAGGATGAGGATAGGGATGAGGATGAGGATAGGATCAGGAGGAGGATGAGGATGGATGAGGAGGAGGATGAGGATGGATGAGGAGGAGGATGAGGATGGATGAGGAGGAGGATGAGGATGAGGGTAGGATGAGGATAGGGATGAGGATGAGGATAGGATGAGTGTAGGATGAGGAGGAGGATGAGGATGGATGAGGAGGAGGATGAGGATGAGGGCGAGGAAGAGGATTAGGGTGAGGATGAGGATAGGGATGAGGATGAGGATAGGATCAGGAGGAGGATGAGGATGGATGAGGAGGAGGATGAGGATGGATGAGGAGGAGGATGAGGATTAGGAGGAGGATGAGGATAAGATGAGGATGACGACGAATATGGGATGAGGAATAGGACGAGGACGAGGATGGGATGAGGATGAAGATGAGGGTAGGATGAGGATGAGCATATCATGAGGAAGAGGATAAGGATGAGGATAGGATGAGAATGAGGATAAGGATTAGGATAGGATGAGAATGCGGATGAGGAATAGGATAGGATGAGGATGAAGATAGGATGAGAAAGAGGATCAGGATGAAGAGGAGGGTTGGATGAGGATGGGGATGAGGATGAGGATAGGATGAGGAGTAGGAGGAGGATGAGGAGGAGGATAGGATGAGGATGAGGATGAGGATAGGCCAAAGATAGGATAAGGAAGAGGATGAGGATGAAGAGGTGGGTAGGATGAGGATGAGGATGAGGATAGGCCAAAGATAGGATAAGGAAGAGGATGAGGATGAAGAGGTGGGTAGGATGAGGATGAGGATGAGGATAGGCCAAAGATAGGATAAGGAAGAGGATGAGGATGAAGAGGTGGGTAGGATGAGGATGAGGATGAGGATAGGCCAAAGATAGGATAAGGAAGAGGATGAGGATGAAGAGGTGGGTAGGATGAGGATGAGGATGAGGATAGGCCAAAGATAGGATAAGGAAGAGGATGAGGATGAAGAGGTGGGTAGGATGAGGATGAGGATGAGGATAGGCCAAAGATAGGATAAGGAAGAGGATGAGGATGAAGAGGTGGGTAGGATGAGGATGAGGATGAGGATAGGCCAAAGATAGGATAAGGAAGAGGATGAGGATGAAGAGGTGGGTAGGATGAGGATGAGGATGAGGATAGGATGAGGATGAGGATGAGGATAGGATGAGGATGAGGATGAGGATAGGATGAGGACGAGGATATGATGAGGAAGAGGATATGATGAGGAAGAGGATGAGGATTCGGATAGGACGAGGATTAGGAGGCGGTAGGATGAGGATGAGGATGAGGATAGGCCAAAGATAGGATAAGGAAGAGGATGAGGATGAAGAGGTGGGTAGGATGAGGATGAGGATGAGGATAGGATGAGGACGAGGATATGATGACGATAGGACGAGGATGAGGATGAGGATAGGATGAGGACAAGGATATGATGACGATAGAACGAGGAGTTGAGGAGGAGGATAGGAGGAGGATGAGGATAAGGGGGAGGACGAAGATGGGATTTG
>NC_032017.1:8929014-8934152 GCF_001865875.1 Lupinus angustifolius | reverse complement strand
GAGGATGAGGATGAGCATGAGGATGAGGATAGGATTTGGAAGAGGATGAGGATGAGGAGGAGGAGGATGAGGATGAGGATGAGTATAGGAGCAGGAAGAGGATGAGGATGAGGATGAGGAGGAGGAGGATGATAAGGATGAGGATGAGGATGAGGAGGATGATAAGGATGAGGATGAGGATGAGGACGAGGAGGAGGATGAGGATGAGGACGAGGAGGAGGATGAGGATGAGGACGAGGAGGAGGATGAGGATGAGGACGAGGAGGAGGATGAGGATGAGGACGAGGAGGAGGATGAGGATGAGGACGAGGAGGAGGATGAGGATGAGGACGAGGAGGAGGATGAGGATGAGGACGAGGAGGAGGATGAGGATGAGGACGAGGAGGAGGATGAGGATGAGGACGAGGAGGAGGATGAGGATGAGGACGAGGAGGAGGATGAGGATGAGGACGAGGAGGAGGATGAGGATGAGGACGAGGAGGAGGATGAGGATGAGGACGAGGAGGAGGATGAGGATGAGGACGAGGAGGAGGATGAGGATGAGGACGAGGAGGAGGATGAGGATGAGGACGAGGAGGAGGATGAGGATGAGGACGAGGAGGAGGATGAGGATGAGGACGAGGAGGAGGATGAGGATGAGGACGAGGAGGAGGATGAGGATGAGGACGAGGAGGAGGATGAGGATGAGGACGAGGAGGAGGATGAGGATGAGGACGAGGAGGAGGATGAGGATGAGGACGAGGAGGAGGATGAGGATGAGGACGAGGAGGAGGATGAGGATGAGGACGAGGAGGAGGATGAGGATGAGGACGAGGAGGAGGATGAGGATGAGGACGAGGAGGAGGATGAGGATGAGGACGAGGAGGAGGATGAGGATGAGGACGAGGAGGAGGATGAGGATGAGGACGAGGAGGAGGATGAGGATGAGGACGAGGAGGAGGATGAGGATGAGGACGAGGAGGAGGATGAGGATGAGGACGAGGAGGAGGATGAGGATGAGGACGAGGAGGAGGATGAGGATGAGGACGAGGAGGAGGATGAGGATGAGGACGAGGAGGAGGATGAGGATGAGGACGAGGAGGAGGATGAGGATGAGGACGAGGAGGAGGATGAGGATGAGGACGAGGAGGAGGATGAGGATGAGGACGAGGAGGAGGATGAGGATGAGGACGAGGAGGAGGATGAGGATGAGGACGAGGAGGAGGATGAGGATGAGGACGAGGAGGAGGATGAGGATGAGGACGAGGAGGAGGATGAGGATGAGGACGAGGAGGAGGATGAGGATGAGGACGAGGAGGAGGATGAGGATGAGGACGAGGAGGAGGATGAGGATGAGGACGAGGAGGAGGATGAGGATGAGGACGAGGAGGAGGATGAGGATGAGGACGAGGAGGAGGATGAGGATGAGGACGAGGAGGAGGATGAGGATGAGGACGAGGAGGAGGATGAGGATGAGGACGAGGAGGAGGATGAGGATGAGGACGAGGAGGAGGATGAGGATGAGGACGAGGAGGAGGATGAGGATGAGGACGAGGAGGAGGATGAGGATGAGGACGAGGAGGAGGATGAGGATGAGGACGAGGAGGAGGATGAGGATGAGGACGAGGAGGAGGATGAGGATGAGGACGAGGAGGAGGATGAGGATGAGGACGAGGAGGAGGATGAGGATGAGGACGAGGAGGAGGATGAGGATGAGGACGAGGAGGAGGATGAGGATGAGGACGAGGAGGAGGATGAGGATGAGGACGAGGAGGAGGATGAGGATGAGGACGAGGAGGAGGATGAGGATGAGGACGAGGAGGAGGATGAGGATGAGGACGAGGAGGAGGATGAGGATGAGGACGAGGAGGAGGATGAGGATGAGGACGAGGAGGAGGATGAGGATGAGGACGAGGAGGAGGATGAGGATGAGGACGAGGAGGAGGATGAGGATGAGGACGAGGAGGAGGATGAGGATGAGGACGAGGAGGAGGATGAGGATGAGGACGAGGAGGAGGATGAGGATGAGGACGAGGAGGAGGATGAGGATGAGGACGAGGAGGAGGATGAGGATGAGGACGAGGAGGAGGATGAGGATGAGGACGAGGAGGAGGATGAGGATGAGGACGAGGAGGAGGATGAGGATGAGGACGAGGAGGAGGATGAGGATGAGGACGAGGAGGAGGATGAGGATGAGGACGAGGAGGAGGATGAGGATGAGGACGAGGAGGAGGATGAGGATGAGGACGAGGAGGAGGATGAGGATGAGGACGAGGAGGAGGATGAGGATGAGGACGAGGAGGAGGATGAGGATGAGGACGAGGAGGAGGATGAGGATGAGGACGAGGAGGAGGATGAGGATGAGGACGAGGAGGAGGATGAGGATGAGGACGAGGAGGAGGATGAGGATGAGGACGAGGAGGAGGATGAGGATGAGGACGAGGAGGAGGATGAGGATGAGGACGAGGAGGAGGATGAGGATGAGGACGAGGAGGAGGATGAGGATGAGGACGAGGAGGAGGATGAGGATGAGGACGAGGAGGAGGATGAGGATGAGGACGAGGAGGAGGATGAGGATGAGGACGAGGAGGAGGATGAGGATGAGGACGAGGAGGAGGATGAGGATGAGGACGAGGAGGAGGATGAGGATGAGGACGAGGAGGAGGATGAGGATGAGGACGAGGAGGAGGATGAGGATGAGGACGAGGAGGAGGATGAGGATGAGGACGAGGAGGAGGATGAGGATGAGGACGAGGAGGAGGATGAGGATGAGGACGAGGAGGAGGATGAGGATGAGGACGAGGAGGAGGATGAGGATGAGGACGAGGAGGAGGATGAGGATGAGGACGAGGAGGAGGATGAGGATGAGGACGAGGAGGAGGATGAGGATGAGGACGAGGAGGAGGATGAGGATGAGGACGAGGAGGAGGATGAGGATGAGGACGAGGAGGAGGATGAGGATGAGGACGAGGAGGAGGATGAGGATGAGGACGAGGAGGAGGATGAGGATGAGGACGAGGAGGAGGATGAGGATGAGGACGAGGAGGAGGATGAGGATGAGGACGAGGAGGAGGATGAGGATGAGGACGAGGAGGAGGATGAGGATGAGGACGAGGAGGAGGATGAGGATGAGGACGAGGAGGAGGATGAGGATGAGGACGAGGAGGAGGATGAGGATGAGGACGAGGAGGAGGATGAGGATGAGGACGAGGAGGAGGATGAGGATGAGGACGAGGAGGAGGATGAGGATGAGGACGAGGAGGAGGATGAGGATGAGGACGAGGAGGAGGATGAGGATGAGGACGAGGAGGAGGATGAGGATGAGGACGAGGAGGAGGATGAGGATGAGGACGAGGAGGAGGATGAGGATGAGGACGAGGAGGAGGATGAGGATGAGGACGAGGAGGAGGATGAGGATGAGGACGAGGAGGAGGATGAGGATGAGGACGAGGAGGAGGATGAGGATGAGGACGAGGAGGAGGATGAGGATGAGGACGAGGAGGAGGATGAGGATGAGGACGAGGAGGAGGATGAGGATGAGGACGAGGAGGAGGATGAGGATGAGGACGAGGAGGAGGATGAGGATGAGGACGAGGAGGAGGATGAGGATGAGGACGAGGAGGAGGATGAGGATGAGGACGAGGAGGAGGATGAGGATGAGGACGAGGAGGAGGATGAGGATGAGGACGAGGAGGAGGATGAGGATGAGGACGAGGAGGAGGATGAGGATGAGGACGAGGAGGAGGATGAGGATGAGGACGAGGAGGAGGATGAGGATGAGGACGAGGAGGAGGATGAGGATGAGGACGAGGAGGAGGATGAGGATGAGGACGAGGAGGAGGATGAGGATGAGGACGAGGAGGAGGATGAGGATGAGGACGAGGAGGAGGATGAGGATGAGGACGAGGAGGAGGATGAGGATGAGGACGAGGAGGAGGATGAGGATGAGGACGAGGAGGAGGATGAGGATGAGGACGAGGAGGAGGATGAGGATGAGGACGAGGAGGAGGATGAGGATGAGGACGAGGAGGAGGATGAGGATGAGGACGAGGAGGAGGATGAGGATGAGGACGAGGAGGAGGATGAGGATGAGGACGAGGAGGAGGATGAGGATGAGGACGAGGAGGAGGATGAGGATGAGGACGAGGAGGAGGATGAGGATGAGGACGAGGAGGAGGATGAGGATGAGGACGAGGAGGAGGATGAGGATGAGGACGAGGAGGAGGATGAGGATGAGGACGAGGAGGAGGATGAGGATGAGGACGAGGAGGAGGATGAGGATGAGGACGAGGAGGAGGATGAGGATGAGGACGAGGAGGAGGATGAGGATGAGGACGAGGAGGAGGATGAGGATGAGGACGAGGAGGAGGATGAGGATGAGGACGAGGAGGAGGATGAGGATGAGGACGAGGAGGAGGATGAGGATGAGGACGAGGAGGAGGATGAGGATGAGGACGAGGAGGAGGATGAGGATGAGGACGAGGAGGAGGATGAGGATGAGGACGAGGAGGAGGATGAGGATGAGGACGAGGAGGAGGATGAGGATGAGGACGAGGAGGAGGATGAGGATGAGGACGAGGAGGAGGATGAGGATGAGGACGAGGAGGAGGATGAGGATGAGGACGAGGAGGAGGATGAGGATGAGGACGAGGAGGAGGATGAGGATGAGGACGAGGAGGAGGATGAGGATGAGGACGAGGAGGAGGATGAGGATGAGGACGAGGAGGAGGATGAGGATGAGGACGAGGAGGAGGATGAGGATGAGGACGAGGAGGAGGATGAGGATGAGGACGAGGAGGAGGATGAGGATGAGGACGAGGAGGAGGATGAGGATGAGGACGAGGAGGAGGATGAGGATGAGGACGAGGAGGAGGATGAGGATGAGGACGAGGATAGGATGAGGAAGAGGATGAGGATAGGATGAGGACGAGGATGATGATATTATGAGAATGAGTATGAGGATTAGGATAGGATGACGATGGGGATGGGGATGACGATAGGATGGGGATGAGGATGAGGACGAATATAGGATGAGGAGTGTAGGATGAGGATAGGGATGAGGATGAGGATAGGATGAGGACGAGGACAAGGATAGGAAGAGGATATGATGAGGAGGAAAATGAGGATGAGGATGAGGATGAGGATAGGATGAGGATGAG
>NC_032017.1:8927771-8928914 GCF_001865875.1 Lupinus angustifolius | reverse complement strand
AGGATGAGGATGAGGGGGAGGATAGGATAAAGATGAGGACATGATGAGGGTGAGGACGAGGGCGAGGAAGAGGATGAGAATGAGGATAGGGATGAGGATGAGGATAGGATGAGTGTAGGAAGAGGAGGAGGATGAGGATAGGATGAGGAGGAGGATGAGGATAGGATGAGGAGGAGGATGAGGATAGGATGAGGAGGAGGATGAGGATAGGATGAGGAGGAGGATGAGGATAGGATGAGGAGGAGGATGAGGATAGGATGAGGAGGAGGATGAGGATAGGATGAGGAGGAGGATGAGGATAGGATGAGGAGGAGGATGAGGATAGGATGAGGAGGAGGATGAGGATAGGATGAGGAGGAGGATGAGGATAGGATGAGGAGGAGGATGAGGATAGGATGAGGAGGAGGATGAGGATAGGATGAGGAGGAGGATGAGGATAGGATGAGGAGGAGGATGAGGATAGGATGAGGAGGAGGATGAGGATAGGATGAGGAGGAGGATGAGGATAGGATGAGGAGGAGGATGAGGATAGGATGAGGAGGAGGATGAGGATAGGATGAGGAGGAGGATGAGGATAGGATGAGGAGGAGGATGAGGATAGGATGAGGAGGAGGATGAGGATAGGATGAGGAGGAGGATGAGGATAGGATGAGGAGGAGGATGAGGATAGGATGAGGAGGAGGATGAGGATAGGATGAGGATAAGGACGAGGATAGGATGAGGGTGAGGACGAAGATGGGATGAGGATGAGGATAGGATGAGGATGAGGATTAGGATAGGCCGATGATGAGGAGAAGGCTAGGATGAGGATAGGATGAGGATAGGATGAGGATAAGGACGAGGATAGGATGAGGAAGATGATGAGGATAGGATGAGGGTCAGGATGAGGATGATGATGAGGATTAGGATGTGGATGAGGATGAGGATAGGATGAGGATGAGGACATGGATAGGATGAGGACGATGATAGGATGAGGAAGAGGATGAGGATGAGGATAGGATGAGGATGAGGGGGAGGATAGGATGACGATGAGGATGAGGGTGAGGGTGAGGATGAGGACGAGAAAGAGGATGAGGACAGGATGAGGATGAGGATGGGGATAGGATGAGGAGTAGAATCAAGATGAGGATGAGGATAAGATGA
>NC_032017.1:8926562-8927671 GCF_001865875.1 Lupinus angustifolius | reverse complement strand
AGGATGAGGAGGAGGATGAGGATGAGGATGAGGATAGGATGAGGACGAGGATATGATGACGGCAGGACGAGGAGTTGAGGAGGAGGATAGAATGAGGATCAGGATGAAAAGTTGAGGAGGAGGATGAGGATGAGGAAGAGCATGAGGATGAGGACAGGGTGAGGATGAGGACGAGGACACGATTATGAAGAGGACGAGGATAGGATGAGGATTAGGATGTGGATAGGATGTGGAGGATGAGGATGTGGATGAGGATGAGGATGAGGACATAGGATGAGGGTGAGGACGAAGATGGGGCTGATGCTGAGGCTGAGGCTGAGGCTGAGGCTGAGGATGTGGATGAGGATGAGGAGGACGAGGAGGATGAGGATGAGGATGAGGATGAGGAAGAGGATGAGGACGAGGATAGGATGAGGATAGAATGAGGAAATAGAGGTGGAGGATGAGGATGAGGATGAGGATGAACAGGAGGGTAGGATGAGGATGAGGATAGGATTAGGAGGAGGATAGGATGAGGACGAGGACAGGATGAGGATGCGGATAGGATGAGGAGGAGGACGAGGAGGATGAGAATGAGGATGAGGATGAGGATAGGATGAGGACGAGGACAGGATGAGGATGCGGATAGGATGAGGAGGAGGACGAGGAGGATGAGAATGAGGATGAGGATGAGGATAGGATGAGGACGAGGACAGGATGAGGATGCGGATAGGATGAGGAGGAGGACGAGGAGGATGAGAATGAGGATGAGGATGAGGATAGGATGAGGACGAGGACAGGATGAGGATGCGGATAGGATGAGGAGGAGGACGAGGAGGATGAGAATGAGGATGAGGATGAGGATAGGATGAGGACGAGGACAGGATGAGGATGCGGATAGGATGAGGAGGAGGACGAGGAGGATGAGAATGAGGATGAGGATGAGGATAGGATGAGGACGAGGATGAGGAATTGGAGGAGGAGGATGAGGATGAGGAAGAGGATAGGATGAGGATGGGGATTAGGACGAGGATGCGGATGAGTGTAGGATGAGGATGAGGACAAAGATAGGATGAGGAAGAGGATGAGGATGAGGACGAGGAATTGGAGGAGGAGGATGAGGATGAGGA
>NC_032017.1:8926184-8926462 GCF_001865875.1 Lupinus angustifolius | reverse complement strand
ATGAGGACGAGGATAGGATGAGGACGAGGATAGGATGAGGATGAGGATGAGGATGAGGATGAGGATAGGATTAGGAGGATGACGAGGAGGAAGAGGAGGAGGATGATGATGAGGATGAGGATGAGGATGAGGATGAGGGTGAGGATGAGGATAGGATGAGGACGAGGATAGGATGAGGAATTGTAGGAGGAGGATGAAGATGAGGAGGAGGGTAGGAGAAGGGTGAGGACGAAGATGGGATGAGAAAGAGGATGAGGACGAAGATGGGATGAAGATGA
>NC_032017.1:8925582-8926084 GCF_001865875.1 Lupinus angustifolius | reverse complement strand
AGGATGAGGATAGGATGAGGAATTGGAGGAGGAGGAAGAGGAAGTGGATAGGATGAGGACGAGGAAGAGGATGAGGATGAAGAGGAGGGTAGGATGAGGATGGGGATGAGGATGAGGATAGGATGAGGATAAGATAGGATGAGGATGCGGATAGGACGAGGAGGATGAGGATAGGATATGATGAGGATGAGGATGAGGACGAGGATAGGATGAGGATGCAGATAGGACGAGGAGGGGGACGAGGAGGATGAGGATAGGATAGGATGAGGATGAGGAGGATGAGGACGATGAGGATAGGATGAGCACGATGATAGGATGAGGAATTGGAGGAGGAAGATGAGAATAGGATGAGGATGAGGATGAGGATTAGGATAGGATGAGGACGGGGATGAGTATGGGGATGAGGATGAGGATGAGGATGAGGATGAGGATGAGGATGAGATGAGGATGAGGATGAGGATGAGGATGAGGATGAGGATGAGGATAGGATGAGGATGAGGAT
>NC_032017.1:8925121-8925482 GCF_001865875.1 Lupinus angustifolius | reverse complement strand
GAGGATGAGGATAGGATGAGGACGAGGATAGGATGAGGATGAGGATAGGATGAGGAATTGGAGGAGGAGGAAGAGGAAGTGGATAGGATGATGACGAGGAAGAGGATGAGGATGAAGAGGAGGGTAGGATGAGGATGCGGATAGGACGAGGAGGAGGACGAGGAAGAGGACGAGGAGGATGAGGATAGGATAGGATGAGGATGAGGACGATGAGGACGATGAGGATAGGATGAGGACGATGATAGGATGAGGAATTGGAGGAGGAGGATGAGGATGAGGAGGAGGATAGGATGAGGATATGATAAGGACGAGGATGGGGATGAGGATGAGGATGAGGATGAGGATGAGGATAGGATGAGGA
>NC_032017.1:8924742-8925021 GCF_001865875.1 Lupinus angustifolius | reverse complement strand
AGTATGGGGATGAGTATGGGGATGGGGATGAGGAAGAGGATAGGATGAGGATGAGAAAGAGAATAGAATGAGGATGAGGACGAAGATAGGGTGAGGAAGAGGATTAGGATGAAGAGGAGGGTAGGATGAGGATGGCGATGAGGATGAGGATGAGGATTGGGATAGGATGAGGATGGGGATGAGGATGAGGAAGAGGATGAGAAAGAGAATAGGATGAGGATGAGGACGAAGATAGGATGAGGATTGGATGAGGAATGGATAGGATGAGGAGGAGGATGA
>NC_032017.1:8923968-8924642 GCF_001865875.1 Lupinus angustifolius | reverse complement strand
GGACGGAGATAGGATGACGAAAAGGATGATGATGAAGAGGAGGGTAGGATGAGTATGAGGATGAGGATGAGGATGAGGATGGGGATGAGGATGAGGAAGAGGAATTGGAGGAGGAGGATGAGGAGAAGGAGGAGGATAGAATGAGGATGAGGATGGTGATGAGGATGAGGATGAGATGAGGACGAAGATAGGATGAGGAAGAGGATGTGGATGAAGAGGGGGGTAGGATGAGGATGGGGATGAGGATGACGACGAGAATAGAATGAGGATGACGATAGGATGCGGAGGAGGAGGAGGAGTATGAGGATAAGGATGAGGATGAGGATGAGGATGTGGAGGAGGATAGGATGAGGATGAGGAATAGGAGGAGAATAGGATGAGGATGAGGAGTAGGTGGAGGATAGGATGAGGAATTGGAGGAGGACGATGAGGATGAGGATAGGATGAGGATGAGGACGACGATCGGATGAGCAAGAGGATGAGGATGAAGAGGAGGGTCGGATGAGGATGGGAATGAGGATGAGGATAGGATGAGGACGAGGATAGGATGAGGAGGCGGAGGAGGACGAGGAGGAGAATGAGGACGAGGATGAGCATAAGATTAGGAGGAGGAAGAGGATAGGATGAGGATGAGGATGAGGATGAGGAGGAGAATGAGGATGAGGATAGGATGA
>NC_032017.1:8923354-8923868 GCF_001865875.1 Lupinus angustifolius | reverse complement strand
AGGATTAGGATTTGATGAGGATGGGGATGAGGATGAGAATGAGAAAGAAGATAGGAAGGGGATGAGGACGAAGATAGGATGAGGAAGATGATGATGATGAAGAGGAGGGTAGGATGAGGATGGGGATGAGGATGAGGACGAAGATGGGATGAGGAAGAGGATGAGGACGAAGATGGGATGTGGCTGAGGATTGGATATGGATGAGGATGAGGAGGTGGTTAGGATGAGGATGAGGAAGAGGATGAGGAAGAGGATGCGGATGCGGATGAGGATGAGGACGACGATAGGATGAGGAAGAGGATGAGGATGAAGAAGAGGGTAGGATGAGGATGGGGATGAAGATGAGGATAGGATGAGGACGAGGATAGGATGAGAATGAGGATGAGGATGAGGATAGGATGAGAATGAGGACGAAGATAGGATGAGGAAGAGGATGAGGATGAAGAGGAGGGTAGGATGAGGATGAGGATGAAGATGAGGACGTGGATAGGATGAGGATGAGGAAAAGATGAGG
>NC_032017.1:8922937-8923254 GCF_001865875.1 Lupinus angustifolius | reverse complement strand
GGAGGATGAGGAAGAGGATAGGATGAGGAAGAGGAGGAGGATGAGGATGAAGATGAAGAGGAGGGTACGATGAGGATGGGGATGAGGATGAGGATAGGATGACGATAGGATGAGGACGAGGATATGATGAGGATCCGGATAGGACGAGGAGGAGGACAAGGAGGATGATGATAGGATAGGATGAGGTTGTGGAGGAGGATGAGGATGAGGATAGGATGAGCTTGGGGATGAGTATGAGGATGAGGATGAGGATGGGGATGCGGATGAGGATGAGGATGAGGATGAGGATGAGGATGAGGACTAGGATTAGGATAGGA
>NC_032017.1:8921404-8922010 GCF_001865875.1 Lupinus angustifolius | reverse complement strand
TGAGGATGAGGATGAGGATGAGGATGAGGATGAGGATAGGAAAATGAAGAGGATGAGGATAGGATGAGGATGAGGATGACGAGGAGGATAGGATGAGGAGGAGGAGGCGGATGAGGATGGGATGAGGATAAGGATGAGGATAGGATGAGGAGGAGGATAGGATGAGGATGAGGATAGGATGAGGAATTGGAGGAGGAGGAGGAGGATGAGGATAGGATGAGGATAGGATGATGATGAGGATGAGGATTAGGAGGAGGATAGGATGAGGCTGAGGACGAAGATGAGGATGAGGAAGAGGATAGGATGAGGAAATGATGAGGACGAAGATAGGATTATGAAGAGGATGAGGAGGAAGAGGCGGGTAGGATGAGGATGAGGATGTGGATAGGATGAGTATAGGATGAGGACGTGGATAGGATAAGGATGAGGATGAGGATGAGGATTAGGATGAGGATAGGACTTGGAGGAGGAGGAGGATAGGATGAGCATGAGGATGAGGATGAGGACGATGATAGGATAATGAAGATGATGAGGATAGGATGAGGATGACGTGGAGGATAGGATGTGGATGAGGATGACGAGGAGGATAGGATGAGGATGAGGATG
>NC_032017.1:8920998-8921304 GCF_001865875.1 Lupinus angustifolius | reverse complement strand
TGAGCATGAGGAGGAGGATAGGATGAGGATGAGGATGAGGATTGGATGAGGATAGGACGAGGAGGAGGAGGAGGTCAAGATAAGGAGGAGGATAGGATGAGGATGAGGATGAAGAATGAGGATAGGATAAGGATGAGGATATGATGAGGAGTTGGAGGAGGAGGATGAGGATTAGGATGAGGACAAGGAGGAGGATAGGATGATGATAGGATGAGGATGAGGAGGAGGATGAGGATGAGGATGAGAAAGACCATGAGGATGAGGATGAGGACGAGGATAGGATGAGGATGAAGATGAGGATGAGGA
>NC_032017.1:8919610-8920898 GCF_001865875.1 Lupinus angustifolius | reverse complement strand
GAGGATGGGGATGAGGATGGGGATGAGGATAGGGATGAGGTTGAGGATGAGGACGAAGATAGTATGAGGAAGAGGATGAGGATAATGAGGAGGGTAGGATGAGGATGGGGATGAGGATGAGGATGAAGATGAGGATGAGGACGTGGACGAGGATAGGATGAGGAGGAGGAGGATAGGATGAGGACGAGGAGGATAGGATGAGGATGACGAGGAGGATAGGATGAGGATGAGGATGACGATAGGATGAGGGAGAGAACGAAGATGGGATGAGAAAGAGGATGAGGATAGGACGAGGATGAGGACGAGGATAGCATGAGGAAGAGGATGAGGGTAGGTTGAGTATAAGGATGAGGATGAGGACATGGATAGGATGAGGATGAGGAAGAGGATGAGGATGAGGACGAGGATAGGATGAGGAAGAGGATGAGGATGAGGATGAGGAGGAGGAGGAAGAGGAGGAGGAGGAGGATGAGGAGGAGGATGAGGAAGAAGATATGATGAGGAGGAGGAGGAGGAGGATGAGGATGCGGATAGGATGAGGAGGTAGAGGATAAGGATGCGGATAGGATGAGGAGGAGGAGGAGGAGGATAGGATGAGGATAAGGATGAGGATGAGGATGACGACGAGGATTAAGATGTGGATGAGGATGAGGATGAGGATGACGACGACGATGGGGATCAGGATGACGACGACGATGGGGATGAGGATGAGGATGAGGATGGAATGAGGATGGAATGAGGATGATGATAGGATGCGAGGATATGATGAGGATGAGGATGAGTATGAGGACGAAGATAGGATAAGGAAGAGGATGAGGATGAAGAGGAGGGTAGGATGAGGATGGGGTTGAGGATATGATGAGGACTAGGATAGGATGAGGATGAGGATAGGAGGAGGAGGAGGAGGAGGAGAAGGATAATGAGGATAGGATGAGGATAAGGATGAGGATGAGGATGGGGATGAGGATGGGGATGGGGATGGGATGAGGACGACGATAGGATGAGGAAGAGGATGAGGATGAAGAGGAGGGTCGGATGAGGACAAGATGCGGATGAGGACGAAGATAGCATGAGGAAGAGGATGAGGATGAAGAGGAGGGTAGGATGAGGATGGATATGAGGATGAGAATGAGGATAAGATGAGGATGAGGATAGGATGAGGATGGGGATGAGGATGAGGATAGGATGAGGATGAGGATGAGGACGAAGATAGGCTGAGGAAGAGGTTGAGGATGAAGAGGAGGGTAGGATGTGAATGGGGATGAGGATGAGGATAGGATGAGGACGA
>NC_032017.1:8915007-8919510 GCF_001865875.1 Lupinus angustifolius | reverse complement strand
CATCCACATTCTCATCCTCATCCTATCGACATCCTATCCTCTTCCTCATTCTCGTCCTCATGCTATCCTCATCCTCATTCTTGTCCTCATCCTACCCTCATCCACCTCCCCATCCTATCCTCATCGTCATTCTACTCCTCATCCTATCCGCATCCTCATCCTCTTCCTTATCCTCATCCACTTCCTCATCCTCGTCCTCATCCTATCCTCATCCTCTTCCTTTTCCTCATCCTATCCTCCTCCTCATTCTCGTCCTCATCCTATCCTCATCCTCTTCCTTTTCCTCATCCTATCCTCCTCCTCATTCTCGTCCTCATCCTATCCTCATCCTCTTCCTTTTCCTCATCCTATCCTCCTCCTCATTCTCGTCCTCATCCTATCCTCATCCTCTTCCTTTTCCTCATCCTATCCTCCTCCTCATTCTCGTCCTCATCCTATCCTCATCCTCTTCCTTTTCCTCATCCTATCCTCCTCCTCATTCTCGTCCTCATCCTATCCTCATCC
This sequence comes from Lupinus angustifolius, assembly GCF_001865875.1. Classification (NCBI taxonomy): domain Eukaryota; kingdom Viridiplantae; phylum Streptophyta; class Magnoliopsida; order Fabales; family Fabaceae; genus Lupinus; species Lupinus angustifolius. The sequence goes on along the minus strand of NC_032017.1, from coordinate 8,919,006 downwards.
CCTTCCTCATCCCCTTCCTCATCCTATCCTCATCCTGATCCTCTTCCTACCCTCATTCCCATCCTTATCCTCATCCTCATCCTCATCCTAACCTCAACGTCATCCCCACATTCTCATCCTGATCCTCCCCCTATCCTCATGCTCACCCTCATCCTCATCCTCATCCTCATCCTAACCTTATCCTCATCCTCCTGCTAGTCCTCATCCTCATCCTCATCCTCATCCTCCTCCTCATCCTATCCTCATCCTCATCCTCATCGTCATCCTCATCCTTATCCTCATCCTCATCCTCATCGTCATCCTCATCCTTATCCTCATCCTCATCCTCATCGTCATCCTCATCCTTATCCTCATCCTCATCCTCATCGTCATCCTCATCCTTATCCTCATCCTCATCCTCATCGTCATCCTCATCCTTATCCTCATCCTCATCCTCATCGTCATCCTCATCCTTATCCTCATCCTCATCCTCATCGTCATCCTCATCCTTATCCTCATCCTCATCCTCATCGTCATCCTCATCCTTATCCTCATCCTCATCCTCATCGTCATCCTCATCCTTATCCTCATCCTCATCCTCATCGTCATCCTCATCCTTATCCTCATCCTCATCCTCATCGTCATCCTCATCCTTATCCTCATCCTCATCCTCATCGTCATCCTCATCCTTATCCTCATCCTCATCCTCATCGTCATCCTCATCCTTATCCTCATCCTCATCCTCATCGTCATCCTCATCCTTATCCTCATCCTCATCCTCATCGTCATCCTCATCCTTATCCTCATCCTCATCCTCATCGTCATCCTCATCCTTATCCTCATCCTCATCCTCATCGTCATCCTCATCCTTATCCTCATCCTCATCCTCATCGTCATCCTCATCCTTATCCTCATCCTCATCCTCATCGTCATCCTCATCCTTATCCTCATCCTCATCCTCATCGTCATCCTCATCCTTATCCTCATCCTCATCCTCATCGTCATCCTCATCCTTATCCTCATCCTCATCCTCATCGTCATCCTCATCCTTATCCTCATCCTCATCCTCATCGTCATCCTCATCCTTATCCTCATCCTCATCCTCATCGTCATCCTCATCCTTATCCTCATCCTCATCCTCATCGTCATCCTCATCCTTATCCTCATCCTCATCCTCATCGTCATCCTCATCCTTATCCTCATCCTCATCCTCATCGTCATCCTCATCCTTATCCTCATCCTCATCCTCATCGTCATCCTCATCCTTATCCTCATCCTCATCCTCATCGTCATCCTCATCCTTATCCTCATCCTCATCCTCATCGTCATCCTCATCCTTATCCTCATCCTCATCCTCATCGTCATCCTCATCCTTATCCTCATCCTCATCCTCATCGTCATCCTCATCCTTATCCTCATCCTCATCCTCATCGTCATCCTCATCCTTATCCTCATCCTCATCCTCATCGTCATCCTCATCCTTATCCTCATCCTCATCCTCATCGTCATCCTCATCCTTATCCTCATCCTCATCCTCATCGTCATCCTCATCCTTATCCTCATCCTCATCCTCATCGTCATCCTCATCCTTATCCTCATCCTCATCCTCATCGTCATCCTCATCCTTATCCTCATCCTCATCCTCATCGTCATCCTCATCCTTATCCTCATCCTCATCCTCATCGTCATCCTCATCCTTATCCTCATCCTCATCCTCATCGTCATCCTCATCCTTATCCTCATCCTCATCCTCATCGTCATCCTCATCCTTATCCTCATCCTCATCCTCATCGTCATCCTCATCCTTATCCTCATCCTCATCCTCATCGTCATCCTCATCCTTATCCTCATCCTCATCCTCATCGTCATCCTCATCCTTATCCTCATCCTCATCCTCATCGTCATCCTCATCCTTATCCTCATCCTCATCCTCATCGTCATCCTCATCCTTATCCTCATCCTCATCCTCATCGTCATCCTCATCCTTATCCTCATCCTCATCCTCATCGTCATCCTCATCCTTATCCTCATCCTCATCCTCATCGTCATCCTCATCCTTATCCTCATCCTCATCCTCATCGTCATCCTCATCCTTATCCTCATCCTCATCCTCATCGTCATCCTCATCCTTATCCTCATCCTCATCCTCATCGTCATCCTCATCCTTATCCTCATCCTCATCCTCATCGTCATCCTCATCCTTATCCTCATCCTCATCCTCATCGTCATCCTCATCCTTATCCTCATCCTCATCCTCATCGTCATCCTCATCCTTATCCTCATCCTCATCCTCATCGTCATCCTCATCCTTATCCTCATCCTCATCCTCATCGTCATCCTCATCCTTATCCTCATCCTCATCCTCATCGTCATCCTCATCCTTATCCTCATCCTCATCCTCATCGTCATCCTCATCCTTATCCTCATCCTCATCCTCATCGTCATCCTCATCCTTATCCTCATCCTCATCCTCATCGTCATCCTCATCCTTATCCTCATCCTCATCCTCATCGTCATCCTCATCCTTATCCTCATCCTCATCCTCATCGTCATCCTCATCCTTATCCTCATCCTCATCCTCATCGTCATCCTCATCCTTATCCTCATCCTCATCCTCATCGTCATCCTCATCCTTATCCTCATCCTCATCCTCATCGTCATCCTCATCCTTATCCTCATCCTCATCCTCATCGTCATCCTCATCCTTATCCTCATCCTCATCCTCATCGTCATCCTCATCCTTATCCTCATCCTCATCCTCATCGTCATCCTCATCCTTATCCTCATCCTCATCCTCATCGTCATCCTCATCCTTATCCTCATCCTCATCCTCATCGTCATCCTCATCCTTATCCTCATCCTCATCCTCATCGTCATCCTCATCCTTATCCTCATCCTCATCCTCATCGTCATCCTCATCCTTATCCTCATCCTCATCCTCATCGTCATCCTCATCCTTATCCTCATCCTCATCCTCATCGTCATCCTCATCCTTATCCTCATCCTCATCCTCATCGTCATCCTCATCCTTATCCTCATCCTCATCCTCATCGTCATCCTCATCCTTATCCTCATCCTCATCCTCATCGTCATCCTCATCCTTATCCTCATCCTCATCCTCATCGTCATCCTCATCCTTATCCTCATCCTCATCCTCATCGTCATCCTCATCCTTATCCTCATCCTCATCCTCATCGTCATCCTCATCCTTATCCTCATCCTCATCCTCATCGTCATCCTCATCCTTATCCTCATCCTCATCCTCATCGTCATCCTCATCCTTATCCTCATCCTCATCCTCATCGTCATCCTCATCCTTATCCTCATCCTCATCCTCATCGTCATCCTCATCCTTATCCTCATCCTCATCCTCATCGTCATCCTCATCCTTATCCTCATCCTCATCCTCATCGTCATCCTCATCCTTATCCTCATCCTCATCCTCATCGTCATCCTCATCCTTATCCTCATCCTCATCCTCATCGTCATCCTCATCCTTATCCTCATCCTCATCCTCATCGTCATCCTCATCCTTATCCTCATCCTCATCCTCATCGTCATCCTCATCCTTATCCTCATCCTCATCCTCATCGTCATCCTCATCCTTATCCTCATCCTCATCCTCATCGTCATCCTCATCCTTATCCTCATCCTCATCCTCATCGTCATCCTCATCCTTATCCTCATCCTCATCCTCATCGTCATCCTCATCCTTATCCTCATCCTCATCCTCATCGTCATCCTCATCCTTATCCTCATCCTCATCCTCATCCACGTCCTCATGCTCATGCTCGTCCTCATCCTATCGTCATCCTCTTCCTCCTACTCATCCGCATCCTATCCTCATCCCCATCCTCATTCTCGTCCTCATCCTATCCTCATCCTCATCCTCTACCTCTTCCTCATCCTGTCCTTATCCTCATCCTCATCCTCTTCCACTTTTCTCATCGTCATCCTATCCTCATCCTCATTCACGTCCTCATCCTATCCTCCTCCTCATCCTCATCCTATCCTCATTCT
>NC_032017.1:8914555-8914907 GCF_001865875.1 Lupinus angustifolius | reverse complement strand
CATCCTCATCCTCATCCTCATCCTCAACCTATCCTCATCCTATCCCCATCCTCGTCCTCCTCCTCGTCCTCCTCCTCATCCTCATTCTCATCCTAATCCACTTCCTCATCCTATTCTCATCCTCATCCTATCCTCATCCTCGTCCTCATCCTATCCTCATCCTCATGCTCGTCCTCATCCTCATCCTATCCTCAATCTCATTCTCGTCCTCATCCTATCCTCATTGTTGTCATCGTCCAATCCTCATCCTCTTCCTTGTCCTCATCCTATCCTTATCATCCTCCTCATCCTCATCCTAGTCCACATCCTCATCCTCATCCTATCCTCATCCTCATCCTATCCTCATCCTCGT
>NC_032017.1:8913953-8914455 GCF_001865875.1 Lupinus angustifolius | reverse complement strand
TCCACATCCTATCCTCATCCTCATTCTCGTCCTCATCCTTTCCTCTTCCTCATCCTCATCCTCCTCCTCCTCCTCCTCCTCTTCATCCGATCCTCATTCTCATCCTCCTCCTATGCTCATCCTCATCCTCATCCGCATCCTCATCGTCATCCTAACCTCATCCTTATCCTCATCCACATCCCGATCCTATCCTCATCCTCTTCCTAATCCTCATCCTCATCCTTATTCTCGTCCTCCACTTATCCTCATCCTCGTCCCCGTCCTCGTCCTCCTCCTCTTGCTCATCCTCATCTTCGTCCTCGTCCTCTTGCTCATCCTCATTCTTATCCTCGTCCCCGTCCTCGTCCTCCTCCTCTTGCTCATCCTCATCCTCGTCCTCTTGCTCATCCTCATTCTCATCCTCAATCTTATCCTCGTCCTCCTCCTCCTCTTGCTCATCCTCATCCTATCCTCATCCTCATCGTATCCTCATCCTCATTCTCGTCCGCCTGTTATCCTCATC
>NC_032017.1:8913279-8913853 GCF_001865875.1 Lupinus angustifolius | reverse complement strand
CTCATGCTCGTCCGCATCATATCCTCATCCTCATCCTCTTCCTCATCCTCATTCTACACCTCATCCTATCGTCATTCTCGTCCTCATCCTATCCTCATTCTCGTCCTCATCCTATCCTCATCCTCTTCCTCATCCTCATCCTCGTCCTAATCCTATCCTCATCATCATCCTCATCCTCCTCCAATTCCACATCCACATCCTCATCCTATCCTCAGCCTCGTCCTCATCCTATCTTCATGCTCATTCTCGTCCACATCCTATTCTCATCCCCATCCTCTTCCTCCTCCTCATCCTATCCTCATCCTCATTCTCGTCGTCATCCTATCCTTATCCTATCCTCATTCTCATTCTCGTCCTCATCCTCATCCTCCTCCTCCCCATCCTCCAACTCATCCTCATCCTCATCCTCATCCTATCCTCGTCCTCATCCTCATCCATATTCTACTCCTCATCCTATCCTCATCCTAATCATCATCCTATCCTCGTCCTCCTCCTCATCCTATCCTCATTCTCATTCTCGTCCTCCTCCTATCCTCCTCCATATCCTCATTCTCATCCTAGTCCTCATCCTCGT
>NC_032017.1:8910925-8913179 GCF_001865875.1 Lupinus angustifolius | reverse complement strand
AAAATGTAGTGACGACTCTAAACAAAGTCGTGCAGCCGAAAATCGGGGCACGACAGTTGGCGACTCTGTTGGGGACTTTTTTGAGAGAGTCCGGCCCATAATCAATAAAATATGTGACTGTTTATTTACTAATAATATTATTATTTATTTTTTTGATTAGTTAACTTCAAATAATATTACATGTTTAATTATATATATAAATGTGAATTACATGCTTAATTTTAATTGTATGTATAAATATGAAAAATGCATGTTTAATTATTAATTGTATGAATTGCATGCTTAATTAGTAATTATATATTATGTATACAAATTATATGTGCATGTCTTTGTTGTTTTTGTTATGATGTGATATATGATGTACACATTTTAGGCACATATATGCCCTACACCCAGATATTAGTGATACCTTTTTCAGATAGAAGGGACACTAGCCTCACTGGTCGCGACCTTGCCACTTCTAAGTGTTGGTGATGTGAACCACTCATATTGTTACCTCTTATTATAAGTTAGCCGCTCGAGTTGGTCTCTTGTTTCTAACGTAATAATATTTGGGTTTCTCTTTGGAGAGAGATGCAATATGGGCACCTTGTAGGGAGTCTAGAACTTGCTTAAGGGGTGTCCACTGTGTGTTAGAACCCTACTTTAGGATATTGCGCTTGTATGGATTTGTGATTTATAAACATGTATGTATTATAACATAGAGATAGATGACTGTGTTCTTTTTGTTTTAATTTTTTCACGCATCTTCACGTTATTGGAATTATATTTCTTTCCTTTATCCTCGCGCTATTACAAAGAATTGTATGCATCATACCATTAACTTAACAAATAAATAGGGCATCCATTTATTGCCTAAGGTTAACCTAAACAACATATTCTTTCTATTTTCTTTCAAAACAAAAAAAACTATATATTGTAACATATTAATCATAATTAAAAGGAGGTCGAGCATCCCGAAAAAGAATTTACAAGCATTCATTCATCAACCATGTTTCACAAACAATATTTCATTAATCATAATTCATGCATTAATCATATTTTATACATAAGCATTTTAATGATTTTGTGTTTTTTATGTAATAGGTGCATTTGCATTAAAAAAGTGGCCATCTCCCCAAATTTGTTTTAAAAAAATGACAACCGCAAATAATTCTAGCAGCATATCGGTGCCTAAAAAATCAACGAAATTAGATCTATCAATGACTAATGTAAGTTTCTTGGCTGAGCAAATTCCAAAAATCCAGATTCAGAGATAGCTATGGAGAATTATTAGATCTAGTGTTAGTCCAAGTTCGTCCTCAAGACCTGGAGATTATGCAAGTTATGATTCGATTCTGGAATCCCACGCTTCGGGTATTTGAATTTCCTAACCTTGATGTTGCTCCAACCATTGAAGAGTATGAAGCTCTTCTGGATCTCCCAACGGACGGTAGGCTGAGGCTCTATCAGTTCACAGGGGGGCAAGTTGCTAATGAAGGTTGCGCAGGAGATCTTCTCGGCGTTCGTCTAGAAGCTTCAGACTTCACCAAGCAAGGAGGGGCAAACGGGCTGAAGTGGCATTTCTTAAGAAATCATATCTCTAAGGTGGTTGAAGAAAAGAATTGGATTTTATTTCAACCTGCATTCGCTTTGGCCATATATGGGCTAGTCCTATTTCCATTCATAGATGATATGGTAGATCAACCCGCTATGGACGTGTTCAACAAATTCATTCGTTTCAAGATCAACCCTACGACTGCTATCTTGGCGGAGACATTCCTATCATTCCAAAAATATCAAGAAGGTCTTCAGCGGAATGTTAGCAAGGTCCGAATCCGATTTTGCGTCCAACTCTTGCAAGTTTGGATCCTAACTCGGTTCAAACATCACAAATATGGGTTAGGATCTCGCTATCCGTTAAGAAGGTTTCTCAATACCTATGTCAGGGATATGCCACTTATCAAATGGAGGGTGTTATTTGAAGAGGTCACTCCAAGGAACTTCGCTGAGAAGTGTTGCCTCTATGACCGACATCAACAACTCATGTATTCGTGTGGCGAGTTCCATAATTTAGTATTGATGGGGCCTAGAGGGTGTATCTCCTTTACACCTGCCTTGGTCCTTGGCCAACTGAAGTGGGGAGTTACTCCTGTGTCTGATAAACAACTCGAGAGCATCTATTTCTGGTACAAAGATGAGGGGCCATCTTCAAAGGTAGTCCAATCCATAAGAAAAGCCCTTAAGGACATCCATCTGCATGGGCAAAAAGAGC
>NC_032017.1:8910003-8910825 GCF_001865875.1 Lupinus angustifolius | reverse complement strand
AAGACATAGCACTCGAAAAGTCTGGCAACATTGCTTCTGCACTTAGGGAAGAGATCAAAAGCCTGAAAAGAGACTATGCCGACATGTGCTCGAGGTCTGGTAAAGTTGCACTAATGAGGCATAACCGGGCAATGGAGGAGGAAATAGTGGATCTGAGGGAGAAACTTGAAGCTGGGGAACAAGCCTTGAGGATTAAAACGGAGGCAGAGAGGATAACTAGAGCAGAGCTCGAGCAGGCCACGGTCACTATTAGAGATTATCAGAAAGCCTTGGGCCAGTCCCACAGGAAGGAGGATGACTATAAAAAGTCATTAGAGCATATGCAAGAAGAAGCCCTCGCCCTGGGAAGCCCAACTGATGGATCAATTGACGGAATTGAAGGAATCATGCGAGTTTTTAAAAGAAAATCAGGAAATGTGGGAATACAATTGGCGGGATAGTTTCGAAGAATGCGAGAAGGAAAAAGGGCAGTGGAAAGAAAATTGCCACAACATCATTGAGGGATTTGGGAACTTCGCTAATGGTTGGTTGGTAACATTCGAAGAGGCCCAGTAGGAATTTCACATGTACCCGGACACAGAGATATGTCCAGCGATGAGGGCCCTTTTTGGTAGTTGCACTCGGGTTGCCAAAAAGCTCAGGCGTTGGAGGATGGAGTGCAATGGTGGATTCTAGTTAGTCTATGTGGTTTTTTTTGTTTTTTCTTCTTTCTCATTTATCACTAGTAGTTTTTATTGTTAGGAATAAAGCAGGGAATGGAGGAAATCGATGCATGTGATTCCCCTTCCTCAAATAACATTTCGATTTATATTAATAAATGGT
>NC_032017.1:8903620-8909903 GCF_001865875.1 Lupinus angustifolius | reverse complement strand
GGTCTTGAATCATTCAAAAGACACAATCTTGGTCTTCCAATATTCTAAAGATTGTTGTTAACCGTAGATGAGCTAAGAGAGTACGCTCCTTAGTTATTAGTAGACGAGGTTTTTTTTTTACTTTACAATGGACGGTATGCTGCTAGAATTAAAGAGGCAATCTTGAACTGAAAAAATTATTCACTCTAAATACTTCATCAACTACACCTTAATCTAAATGGTCTCATACACTTTACGATTTATTACAAATCATTCTTTTAAAAATAAAACAAAAACAACTTGCATCAATCAGGCCAATACCAGCACCCCTATAACACACGACTCTGAGCTCGAAAGATGGCTGAATCTACAGACTCCAAACCGGACACCACAACTGAATTGGCTACTATGAAAGAGCAGATGGCGGAGATATTTCAAGTCCTGAAGGCCCTCCAAAGCGAGAAAGAAAAGAATGCAGCAGGCGGACCACGATCTCATCCAGGTTCTGGGAATCCCAACCAAGGGGCCGGTACTAGCCAACCTCAAGACGGACAAGACACCGACACAAAGCAGAAAGCTCCACTAGGTGATGATTCCCAAAGGACTCCGCCGGGAGGTAATGCACCACACACAGAGAAAGAGGCGGAGAAATTAAGCTCAATTGAAGAGAGGTTGAAGGCTATTGAAGGATCCAGTTGTACAGACCTAAAGAATGCTTTTGAAATGTGCCTAGTGCCCGATGTGGTACTTCCACCCAAGTTCAAGGTGCGAGAATTTGAAAAGTATAACGAGACAACTTGCCCCAAAAGTCATCTTCACATGTACGCTAGGAAGATGTCAGCGTATCATGAGAATGATAAGCTCTTGATCTACTGCTTTCAAGATAGTTTGGTAAGGGATGCTATGAGCTGGTACATCCGGCTAGAGAAAACCTAGATTAGAACATTTTTGGACCTGTCTAATGCCTTCGTCAAACAGTACAAATTCAATGAAGATGCTGCACCAGACAGAACTCAGTTACAAAACATGGTTAAGAAACCATCAGAAAGTCTGAGGGAATATGTCCAGAGGTGGCGGGGATTAGCATCCCAGGTCCTCCCGCGGTTGGATGAAGAGGAACAATTGTCGATCTTCAGAGATACCCTGCAAAGCCCCTATTATGAGTGACTCATGGGGAACGTGACGACCAACTTTAATGCTATTATTAAAGTAGGAGAAAAGTTGGAAGGTGGAATCAAGAGTGGAAAGATTGTTGAAGAAGGTTCAGGTTCTGCCTGAAGAAGGTTCAGGTTCCGTAAAGAAGCCTGCCTTCATGAAGAAGAAAGACGTAGAGACCCATTTCATTGCTGCGGAACCAAAGAGGTTCCAACCCCGACACAACAACCAAAATAATTATCGTGCGCCTTCTCGGTTTGCACAAAATCATATACAAAACCAAAACACAACACCAAACCAAACACCAATCCATAACCCACCAAATCAAAATACCTACCAGCCAAGACAAGGCTATACACAACAACCAAGAAATGATAGCTACTACCAACAGGAGAGAAGAGCACCTGTGTTTGACCGAATTCCGATGACATACACAGACCTTTTTGCCTATCTTCAAAGGCAGGGGATGATCACACCAATCCTAGGAAGAATCCCTGCAAATCCTGGACCATGGTATAATGAAAACGTCACTTGTGCTTATCATTCGGGAGTGCCAGGGCACCTGGTGGAAGACTGTAAGGCCTTCAAATTCAAGGTTCAAGATCTCATCAATGCCAAGCGAATTGATTTCAGAGAAACCAGACCCAACAGCCCCGGAAATCCTCTACCCAACCATGAGAATCAGGAGGTAAACGCTATAGAGGCAAGGGATGAGGTCGCAGTCATCGACGAAGTTGAGGATATGAAGATGCCCATGGGGTTCATCTTCCGGGAAATGTGCAGGCAAGGCTTGGTTGAAGTTATTACACCTGAGACACATAGTAAGGAGACGAAGAGTTGTGAGATGCACGGATGTGTAGGCCACAGCTTGGAAGACTGTGAGGATTTCAAGTTACTTCTTCAGAAAATGATGGACTTGAAATTGATTGCCATAGGGGGATGTTCTCCACGCCCCGAGATAAATGTCATAAAGAAGAGCCAAGAAGAGACACATGTGTTCATACGCACGTATGAACCCGTTATAAATCCACCTGGGGGTGTTCAAACATTTTTTTCTCAACGTCAATGGGAGCCGTTCATTCGGAAGATGGAGCCTATAATAATCGTTCATTCGGCAGATGGAGCCTGTAATAACAAGTGAAGGAAGCCCGTTTCCTTATGAATCTGACAAGGCAGTTCCTTGGGTCTACAAAGAGGAGACAACTATGAGTCCTTCTGTGGTTACAAACATAGCAGGAAATAGTAGAATTACAAGGACTGGGCGCATCTATGTTCCACCAGAGGTAGAGAGGGGTCCATCTAGGGTAGCCAAAGGCAAAGAAAAAGTTCTAGAGCACATAGAAGAAGATATCGAAGTGGCCTTACCTGAAGGGGTATCGCACGATGAAGCGTGTGAGTTCCTCAAATTTATCAAGCAAAGTGAGTACAGGGTAGTGGATCAGTTGAATAAAACTCCGGCAAGGATATCCCTATTGTCCTTACTAATAAGCTCTAAGGCTCACAGGAATGTGTTATTATAAGTGTTGAATCAAGCCCATGTCAGCCACGACATCACGACCGACAAATTAGGTGGAATAGTCAACAACATAGTGGCAGATAACTACCTATCTTTTCATGATGAAGAAATACCCGCTGAAGGCACTGGTCATGTTCGCCCCCTGCATATTTCAGTTATGTGCAATGACTGCGTGATTGGAAAAGTCCTCCTAGACAATGGGTCGTCCCTGAATGTTATGACGAAGAGAACTTTCTCTAGATTTCCAGTCGATACTTCATACTTGAGAGCTAGCTCTATGATTGTCAAGGGTTTTGATGGATCTCGTAGAGACGTGATGGGAGAAATGGATTTGCCAATCAAGATAGGCCCCTGCATATTCAATATATTGTTTCATGTGATGGACATCAATCCAACATATAGCTGCTTGTTGGGACGTCCATGGATTCATTCTTCAGGGGCAATACCCTCCACCTTGCATCAAAAAGTGAAATTCATAGTAAATGGACGGCTGATAACAGTTTCAGGAGAAGAAGATGTCATGGTGTCTTTGATACTCGATACATAGAAGTAACCGAGGAGGCATTGGAAACATCTTTCCAAGGCCTTGAAATTGCAAACACTACAGTTGTGATAGAAGGGGCACCATTAGTAAAACCATATCTGTCAGATGTTTCTCTCATGATGGAAAAAGTGATGATCCGCGGAGGCTATAAACCTGGGAGTGGATTGGGAAAGTATGGTCAAGGCAGTAAGGAGATCATTATACCGAAGGCTAATAAAGGCAGATATGGCTTGGTTATAGACCTACCAAGGAGGACAAGCTCCGAATCATAGAAGCAAGGAAGGGTGAGCATCTGGCTCGACTAGGGCAGTTTGGACCTGGGAAAATGGTGAGGATTCCAATACCACACATCAGACAATACTTTGTGAGTGGCGGTACCGGACCCTCTAGAATGGTGGCCATTGTGGAGGAAGAAGGAAGGGAAGAAGAATCGGAGTTCGTGTACTGGTGTCCCCCAGGCACCTGCTTGAGGAATTGGCATGAAGAGCCATATACATCAGTTACTTTAGAATCAAAGTAATAATGTTGTGTAGTTTTTTAGCCATATCCAAGGCTGTTAGACATTTTTCATTTTATGTTATGTTCAATTTCAAGTACTCGTTTGTTTTATTTCCATTTTAATCAATAAAGATCAATCTTTTAGATCAGATTCATGTGTATTTTTTGCATTTTTTCTATATTACATGTTAAAAGATCAGAGTAAGACAAAACACAAAAATAAATAAAATAAAAAACCAAATCCATGGGGATCTGACCTAGTCATCCCAAAATTGCAGATCCGATAGTGACTCTGAAATTAAGGGCCATGCTAGTGCGCCTTCGCTTAGCCCAGACCAACCGATTCACCAAGTGGAAAACGAAAGTGATGATGATGAATGGGAGGCTTCCCTCGAACTGCTCAGATCGGTAGAGCAAGAAGCTAGAGAGATTCAACCACACCAAGAACCTCTCGAGCTTGTTAACCTAGGATCTGAGGAAGACAAGAAAGAGGTGAGGGTGGGCACTATAATGGATGGTAAGGAGCGAGAATGCCTAGTCCAACTTCTACATGAATTCAAGGACGTCTTTGCATGGTCGTACGAAGAAATGCCAGGGGTATATCGAAGTATAGTAGAGCACAAACTACCGCTAATTCAAAACTCCAGGCCGGTAAAGCAGAAATTGCGAAGAATCAAGCCAGAGATCTCCCTAAGGGTCAAAGAGGAGGTAGAAAAATGGTTAACCGCTGGGTTCGTTAAAGTTGTTGAATATCCAGATTGGGTAGCGAACGTGGTAGCAGTACCAAAGAAGGGAGGAAAGTTGAGAATATGTGTTGACTACATGGATCTAAACAAAGTCGTGCAGCCGAAAATCAGGGCGCGACAACTGGCGACTCTGCTGGGGATAGCACACAAACCTCAGTTTTGGTTGATAGCTTACTACTCTTTCAGATAAGAGACAATACTGAACCTGCTTATTGTAATGTAGTCGAGGAAGAACCCGACGGAAAACCATAGTATCACGACATAAGAGAGTACTTGAGAAATCAAGCTTACCTTCTCAATGCTTCAGAAAATGACAAAAGAACACTCAGAAGACTAGCTACAAACTTCTTTTTGAGTGGGAATGTCGTTTATAAAAGGAATCATGACATGGTATTTCTCCGATATCTGGAAGCCAAGGAAGCTCAAAAAATGGTGGAAGAAATGCATGAGGGAACTTTCGGAACCCATGCGAATGGACATGCTATGGCTAAGAAAATTGTGAGAGCGGGTTATTTCTGGTTGACAATGGAGACTGACTGTTGCGATCATGTGAAGAAATGCCACAAGTGCCAGATATATGCTGACAACATCAATGCACCTCCGAATCCTTTGAATGTCTTAACGTCACCGTGGCCATTTGCTATGTGGGGAATGGATGTCATCGGTCCTATAGAACCAAAAGCTTCTAATGGACATCGATTCATCCTAGTCGCCATAGATTACTTCACCAAGTGGGTAGAAGCAAACTCTTATGCTAGTGTGACCCGGAAGGTAGTCCTCAGGTTCATCGAAAGAGATTTAGTATGTCGATATGGGTTACCAGGCCAGATCATCACTGATAATGCGACCAACTTGAACAACAAAATGATGACCGAGATGTGCGAGAAATTCAAAATAAAACATCATACATCCTCGCCATACAGACCCAAAATGAATGGAGCCGTGGAAGCTGCAAATAAGAACATCAAGAAGATGGTCCAGAAGATGGTTGTGACTTACAAGGATTGGCACGGAATGCTACCATTCGCCCTACATGGTTATCGTACTTCAGTCCACACTTCTACAGGGGCTACTCCATATTCCTTGGTTTATGGTATGGAAGCTGTTCTTCCACTTGAGGTAGAGATCCCATCTCTAAGAGTCTTAGCAGAGGCTGATCTGAAGGAATCAGAATGGGTTCAAGCTAGGCAAGATCAATTGAATATGATAGATGGTCGAAGACTAACGGCAATTTGTCATGGACAGTTGTACCAAAAACGAATGATGAGAGCATATGCAAAGAAGATCTGACCACGCCAGTTCAGGGAAGGAGATTTTGTGTTAAAAAAGATCTTGCTAATCCAGAAGGACAACCGAGGAAAGTGGGCTCCAAATTATGAGGGTCCCTATGTAATCAAGAAAGCTTTTTCTGGCGGGGCCCTAATCCTAACAGACATGGATGGGGAAGATCTACATCTCACCATAAATTCAGATGCAGTAAAGTATTATGCATAGAGGGTACTTCCAAAAAAACAAAAAAAAATCAAAACAAAGGGAAAAAAGAAAAAGAACATTCATGCATCGATCGTAATATTTTTATTTATCGTTTTGCACGATGGAGAATGATGTAAGCAAAACCCGTATGGTGTAGACCTCAGACAAATCGTCTTGATGACACAAGGTGTTCTTGATATTCCAAAACACTAAGAAGATATCCCTAGTCACCCATTTGAGCCAAGACAATATGAAAGAAGTTCATTTGAGAAAGAAACACCTTTAAAATATTGTGAACCTGGGGAAAGGGTAGTTTTCCAATAAACATTCACAGAGCCCAAAAGAAAGGATGATATTATAAAAATAAAAGTC
>NC_032017.1:8900349-8903520 GCF_001865875.1 Lupinus angustifolius | reverse complement strand
GGAAACACATTATTCGAGCCATATATCTATTCTTTGTTAGCCACTAGCCAAGCCACGTTACAAGCTATAAAAGTCCTTGTTGAGAGTCGAAAGTCTGAGGTACATATCAGAACATAAAATAAACTGACTCCAAATAAGTTGGTGCATATCTTTTTCAAAACCGTTACATATTGTGATCCTCGCATGAATAGAATAAAAAATAATAACAAAATGTTTCAAGGGCCCGTTAAGTTGAAAACCCGAAAGGGCGACTTAAGCAAAAATTAGGGACACTAAAAGAAAATGAAGTACCTCTCAAAGCACAGTATGTCAATCAAATATCGCCAGAAACTGGGGCAGATTTTGTTAAAAAAATATATTCCCCCAAATTGGGAAATCTCGGAATTAGTTATAAAGTTTGGGTCAGGGTTTTGGCTTAAGACGAGCTTGTATGGCCTTCATTTTCAGAAAGCTAAAAGGCGACGAATAAATTTGGTTTATATATATATATATGTGCCTCTGTATCTTTTAGCATGCACATTATTTTCCAATAAACAGAATATACAATTTACAAAGAGATTGATCACAATTTTCAGTCCATCGTGATACACGGTGCTTAAAAGGCGTAAAAGGGGGACACAAACACGAACCTCGACAAAAGCAATATCCCGATCTCTTTCTAAATGTTAGCGGGTATAATGTTTAGGGGTGTTGCAGAAGCATTATGCGGCTTTCCAATAAGCATAAACAAGCACGCATAATCATATCATTCAAAGCACAATCATATCTATATACGAACTCCGACATAAACCTCATGCTTCACAAACTAACCATCGCATATAACCCTTTTACAAAATATTACAGTCATGCATTCAAAATCGAGCATTTTCCGCATCTTAATTACTCAATCGATCACCTTGGAACCACCTAGCTGGTTACATAGCATCACAAAAAGCATCACGGCAAATTTGGGAACTGCCTCAACAAATATCTGGTCCATCACGGCAAATTCGGGAACTGCCTCAACAAATCCCTGGTCCATCACGGCAATTCGGGAACTGCCTCAACAAATCCCTAGTACATCTCGGCAAATTCGGGAACTGCCTCAACAAATCCCTGATTTATTTTGGCAGCATGGGTGCCTCAACAAATCCCTGAATCATTCCGGCAATACCCGACCTGCGTTCTCGCTTATCTTATCGAGTTCCAGTAGTACCCGACCTGCATTCTCATGTTTACTTTTTAGTGTCTCAAATTCTAGCCTTGTCTTATTTTTGAGATTATGTGGTGATTGCTGCTTTCGCCTATTTCAACAAAATTGGCGTTCATTTCTTTACTAATTACTTACTACGATAGCACACAAACCTCAGTTTGCTTGCTATTTAGTAAGCCATAAGTAAAGAGGGGCAGTTGTGAACACCCAATTTTGTCCTACCTTTACTTTTTATCTTTGGTGCAAAACTTAAAAATTATATAAATCGTTTCACGATTCGCAAGAGCATTTGGGTAATTAAACTGCAAATCAATATTGTTGGATATGATTCATATATGGTAATGCCCAAAAATCAGCTATCTTCTAAATTAATTTACATGCAACACCCAACTTTCCTCTCATTTAGAATAGGATTTTGACATCTTTCAGCAATAATCAAAGTTGGCAAGCCGATAGAAAATAAGTTCATATCACTATGAACACTCGAATTAAGATTTAAGGTATAGTTTGGTTAATGCTATCAAAGACCATAACCTGGACATAAAGTTACTCAGGATCCTACACTATCTATCATACAAACAGGGGCACGAATTTGGAATAAAAGGTTGCATTGTATAAAATATACATGCATTAAATCAGGAGATTTCCTAATGAATTCACCATAGTGTAATTGATATACTAAAATTTACTGTTAGAATCATGAATTCAATAAATGAGCATGCCAAGGACTGAAACAAAAGTTGGAGAGCTTGTTAAACAGTTCTCTGGTCAGGGGAAGATAATGTTGCTTGGTGCAGCATGCCAAGGACTGAAGAAAAAGTTGGAGAGCTTGTTAAACAGTTCTCTGGTCAGGGGAAGATAATGTTGCTTGGTGCAGATGACATGGATATTTTCAAGGGAATAAGTTTAAAGCTTTTGGCCATGGAGCAGCTTCTCATTCGGCACCCTGAGTGTCAAGAAAAAGTTGTGTTGGTGCAGATAGCTAATCATGCAAAAGGAAAAGAAAGTTGTGAAAAAGTTACCCCTGATTAAATTGATGAGCAACCGTAACAAAAGGCTAAGTGAGAAAAGAATCTCACTGCTCTTGCATATGTGTAGAAAACTCGACTACAATTGGAACCTTATTATAGCATCTCACCTGGACACTGGGATCTCGCATCTGCAGCTTGTGTTGCTCTTTGGTACCAACAATTAATGATGATGTAAAATAATGAAAGAGGGAAGAGATGATGGTGANTGGTGAACCAAATGGAGAAGTCAATGAGTCTAAAACCAAATAGAATCATCCACTGCAAAAACAAACAGAAGCATATTATAAACCAGTCATATGATTAATTCAAAGAGGAAATGCAAACCAGAAGTCATCACCAGTTGGCATATTCCTTTTCAGTTATGTATTCCACTAAGCATAAAAGGCATTTCAGTAGGGAATGTTCAGAAAAAGATTCCAAAACAACAAGGTTAGGCAGCAATCCTGGTCATGTTAAATGAAGTAATGAGTGGCAAAATGATTTAGTAATCATTGAGCATAATGTAAAATGAAAGAATAATCAGAGTATGTAAAACAGCAAAAGTCAGAAAACAAACACCATTTGCCAGTAGTTACTATTCGAATCATCATTGAAATTCAAGATAAAAAGGAGTTACACATACAGCAAACGTTACAATCAGGATAGTCATATGGTAGCAAGCATTCAAGAGTTGCATGTGAAAAGCATGAATGATTAGAATTTCAGATAGACAAATACTCAACCAAAAGCCTTCAGTTATACTTTCATAATAGGCAATGATGAGCCAGATTAAGGGTAAAAGTAAAACAACAATGCAATGGGCAGCCTAAGGATCAATCATCAGAAAACATTGGCTGTTGGGACATTTTTCAGTTATGGATTGTCATTATCAATATGGTTTGATGGCATTCATTGGCAGCTTCAAATACATTAAAACAGGAAATGAATAGGTCATCGGGAGTTATGTTA
>NC_032017.1:8897238-8900249 GCF_001865875.1 Lupinus angustifolius | reverse complement strand
AGAATGTCCTCGCCCTTTTAGCTGCTAATCACGGAGGGCAGCAGGAGGACGGTGGAGGCCAACAAGAGGATGTACCCCCAATTGGGGGCGGATAACGCCCCATTGGAAATGTTGATTATGAAGGAGAGGGCTCCAATGGACCTCGTTTTGAACAGCCTCAGAGGCCTATATTCGGTGAGACAGATAGGGGAAAGAACAAGACGTATGAAGAATGGATGGAAAAGATAGAAGAACAACTGAAGACCATGCGGGGAGCTGATGCTCATGGGTCCCTCAAAATTGAGGAGTTATGTCATGCCACCAATGTCGTGATTCCTAAGGACTTTAAGGTACCAGATTTTTCAAAGTATGACGGGAGTGGTAATCCACGTTTCCACCTAGTGAGCTATGCCACGAAGATGTCCATGTGGTCCAAGGAAGACGGGTTTCTCATATGCTTTTTCCATTAGAGTCTCATAGGACCAGCACTAGAGTGGTACCTTGAACTGGATTTGGGTCGCATTTCAAAATGGACCGAACTTGCTGATCTATTTATGGATCAATACAAGTTCGATGTGGAATTGGCCCCGACTCGTGAGCAGCTTGGGGCAATGCAAAAGAAGAAGACCGAGCCATTCATGGAGTACGCGATAAGGTGGAGGGGGTTGGCAGTTCAGGTTCAGCCAGAGATTTGCTCCTACTTTATGGGGACCCTAGGGACCCCTTATATTGGAATAATGGTAGGGGTTGCATACAAAGATTTTCGGGAGCTGATGGACGCCGGTGATAGAATTGAAATGTTGAAAAAGGCGGGAAAGTTGTCAGTAGGCGAGGTGGATGGAAACGGTACTAAAAAGAACGTACCACAAAAGAAAAAGGAGAATGAGGTTAATCAAGTGCGTCGACAACAATGGAGGTCCCAACAAACATCTTATTATCGAACACCAGCTTACCAAGTGAACAATGTCCCCCAAGCCTATAATTACACTCGCCCACCATACACCAACCAATCCCAGCCTTATGTACCCAACCATACCACCCCTCCATACCAGCCAAACCAACATGCACCCACCAACACACGAGCCCAAACAAATTGCCGCCAAAACACTTTTTTCCCCGACCTACCCCTTTTCCAAAGCTTGCTATATCGAATGTTGAACTCTTTCGCCAACTGGCAGACCGTCACTTATTAGCACCATACCATGTCCGACCTTTTGAGGGCAAATTGCCTCCATGGTACAATCTGAACCACACATGCAACTATCATAAAGTTCCAGTGTCAAAGGCAGTCATGACTAGTGAAATCACAAGGAGCGGGAGGTGTTATGGTCCTCCAGAGGGTGATACCCGAAAGGTGGGAAAGCAGAAGAAAGGAGTGGTTTAGTTGATGAGATCACTGAAAAGGACGACGAAGAATTTCTGAAGATCATGAGGCAGAGTGAATACGATATGGTGGAGCAGTTGGGGAAAACTCCTTCAAAGATATCTCTGTTGGGTTTGGTGTTATCCTCAGATTTACATAGAAAGGTGTTATTAAGGGTGCTTAATGAGGCTTACGTTAACCCTGATGTCACGCCTAGCAAGATGATTAACATGGTGGATCCTGTGAAACATGTTAACATAATAACATTCTTCGATGAAGAAATGGTGAGGAGGTCGGAGAAAATACCCCGTGCACTACTCATTACTGCAAAGTGTCGAGGTCATATTGTTGGCAAAATACTAATTGATGGAGGGTCAGCTTTGAATGTCTTACCATTGTCTACCTTGGTGTCTATGGGAGTTGAGAAGGATGAAATTGTTTCGAGGCAGATGATTGTACACGCCTTTGACGGGAATCAGAGGAGCATAGTGGGTGAGATCACATTACCATTGGAGATTGGGCCTAGCATCTTTCAGGTGCTGTTTGTACTCATGGATATCGAGTCCTCATATACAATGTTGTTAGGGAGGCCTTGGATCCATGAGGCAGGAGCTATACCGTCCACTTTGCATCAGGTGGTAAAATTTGTCAGGGATGGTATGGTAATCACTGTGCATGGAGAAGAAGAAGTATTGGTTTCAAAGCCGGTATCAGTGCCCTATGTAGAGAGTACTAGTGATGGTAATGATTCCTTGCATTTTTTTGAGGTGATCGACGACCAGCAGCGTGAAGGGAAGGATCATGTACATGATGTGAATGAGGTGGTGACCCGAATTATGACTACAAAAGGGTACGAAATAGGGAAAGGTTTGGGTACGCATCTGCATGGCCTTCCATCGTTCATCTTAGTCTCAGAGAAATTTGATAAGTTTGGGCTGGGATATGAAGCTTCACAGAAGAATGTGGGCAAAAGCATGAGTTGGAGAAAGGAGCATAGAGGAATGTTGGAGAAGGAGAAGCCCATTCCCCATATCAACGAAACATTTGCAAGTCCTGCATCAGGTGACTTTAATGAGCAAAACATCCATCTTTCCGTCAACTTTCTAGAGGAAGACGACACACATGAGACCAGCTGTATCCGCATCGATGAGGACAGGACACCATTGAAGAATTGGCATTCTGAACTATTGGATGAAATAGTATCATTAAAGTAATTATTTTCGATTGGGTTGTAATTTTTGTTTTCGGATTTGATTGAACTTATGTTTATGTGACTTGGGATACTATCTTTGTTAATTTGTAGTATGGTTATTGATTGTTTCGCACCTTTAATTTGCCTCTCACCATTACCATTCTCGATTTCTCCCTTTCTTCTATATGATTTTGCTTGTTTTGCTTCCCTGTCCATCTCCCAGTACTTCATGAATAAATACAGGTACTTAAATCTTATGGAAAATTTCCCAGTAATACAGTAATTGAAAATCCATCAATTAATTCGTCTGCGACACCGAATGATGAATCTGTTGCATCAGATGAAGAACATGAGGATGTGGAGAAGTTCTCAAAGATGTTAGAACATGTTGAAAGAGAGTATGTTGTGAACACTGAAGAAGTTGAATTAATCAACATGGGGACAGAAGAGGATAAAAAGGAGCTGAAAATGGTAGAC
>NC_032017.1:8896920-8897138 GCF_001865875.1 Lupinus angustifolius | reverse complement strand
CACACTCCTCAATTGTTCTCATAAACAATTATCTAATCAACCTATGTAATGTAAACAACACTTATTCCCATCCATATCATAATTCACCATTTATCAATATATAATTCATCGACAAAATATAATGACTATAATTAAATAACTCATAAGTGAGGCTTATAACCCCAAATAATAACATACACATATATTATCTATAACCGACATCATAACTCACCATTTAT
>NC_032017.1:8896295-8896820 GCF_001865875.1 Lupinus angustifolius | reverse complement strand
GGGTACCTCCCCAGGAATACAAGGGACTCGTCTCACCCAAACTCTCCCTCAAGACATTCTTGGCGAATCACCGTCCAATCAGTGCCGTCCCTGCTCACTTCACAGTGCTCTAAGTCATACCGTCAATTTCCTCTCCACTACTCCATTATTAACCATATGCATATGAACACTAACCGCAGTTAGATGATTAAATCTTTTAACCATTATTTACCATGATCGGCCCACCTTAAGTCATCTCCCTCAGGAATGCTTCTTGTGGGTCCCGATCTTACGTTAACACGTAATATAAAGGAAATAGATCCCACCACTACGACCATCGCTGAATACCATGGACGATCCCAGACCAAGCCTCTCACGGTCAGCCGATCTCGCTACGTGGTATCTTGGGTTCCTTTCTAGGCAGTGCCCTAATTCACATCATAACTCAAAGGGTAACGTCCCTACCACTACGACCATCGTTGAATCACCCTGGACGGTCTCAGACCAAGCCACTTAAGGTCAGACGATCTCGCTCTGTGGTATCAT
>NC_032017.1:8895717-8896195 GCF_001865875.1 Lupinus angustifolius | reverse complement strand
GGTGTTATACCAAAGTAGTTTTTATATCACATACACATACTAGGATTATTACATATTCAACCAATCAATCCAAATAGTCAAACACAATTCCTATCTCTCGCCCAAGCGGGGACTAGTCGCCCAAGCGACAATTCATCTTTAAATCTCAAATAAACTGATGCTTTCCTCACCTAGGCGAAGGTATTATCGCCCAAGCGAGAGAGTTCTAGAAACTCATTAAAATTTTGGATTTTTTTTCTTTTGCTCGCCCAGAGCGACCTCTTTTTTTTCCGCCGAAACGGCATTTGCTCGACCGGGAGACGCCTAGCTCGCCCGGGAGACATTTCGCTCGCCCGAGCGACAGGGCCTTGGACAGAATACCATTTTTTGCCCTTTTTGACAACCGGAACACATTTAATCATAGTTTTTCAAATACCTGCACTCAGAAAAGTTTCCAACAACATTAATATACAATATTCAACATATTTCATCAACAATC
>NC_032017.1:8894377-8895617 GCF_001865875.1 Lupinus angustifolius | reverse complement strand
ACTTAAATCTCATCAACATCCATTGGTTGAATGTTGAGAGATCAAGGATTGAAGATGGAAGAAGAAATGAGAAAATGAGAGAAAAGATGAAGAAAGATTTACCTTCTCTTTGAAAATGCAAAAGTGAGTGTGTGAAGTGTGAGGGTTTAAGGAGAGAGGGAAATCATATTTTCTCTAGGTAATAATGACAAAATCTCCTAGGGTGACTAATGATGCTTAGGAGATATGGTGAAAGTGGTGGGAGATTTGCTTTATGGAAGTCAAATCTCTCATCCCAATGCGAAATGATCACCTCGTGGACACGTGAGATAACCATGTCCGAGTATTATCGTCCAATACTCGATCGGGTATTATAAATCGCCTGATCCTAATATCTGATTAGAATTTCGGATTTCGGCATTCCGAGTGAAAAATATTTAGAAAGTAGGTATGGGTGTATTCAGGGTCTATATTGACTCAAAATTAAATTACGAATCCAACAGCGCAATCGGAATTCGATTCCGAGTTACGGAAGTCACGAAGACACTTTTTGAGCCGTACCGGGCGGATTCGGCCCCGACAGTGGTCCAGAATCGACTGTCTCCAAAAGTTAACAAAATTTACCACAAAATAGTAAATAAAATTTCAAGACTAAAACTCAACTAGAGTTTCATCTAATTCTTTACCTAAAATTCCCAGAAATTCATTTTCGAATATATAATTAATAAAAATATTAGTAAAATCTTATAATTCAAAATCGTAAAATTCGTGGTGTTACACATGCCAGGGCTGGATCCGAACATTGCATCACATAAGATTCCATTATATTCGGGTGCCGAGCCTAAGAAACAAAAACTGAGAAGGATGCGTCCGGACTTGTCGTTAAAGGTGAAAGAAGAAGTGACAAAACAGCTGGAATCCGGCTTCATAGAAGTATCTAGACATACAGAATGGGTGGCTAATGTAGTGATGGTACCCAAGAAAGGAGGGAAATTGAGGATGTGTGTTGACTATAGAAATCTTAACAAGGCTAGTTTGAAAGATGATTTTCCCATCCCTCACATTGATACTCTAGTCGATAGTGCGGCCCGAAGTCATCAATTCTCGTTCATGGACGGGTATGCGGGGTATCATCAAATTCTGATGGATACTGATGACAAGGCGAAAACCACTTTTATCACTCCGTGGGGGACCTATTGCTATAGGGTTATGTCTTTTGGATTAAAGAACGCAGGGGCAACATACCAACGTGCTATGATGG
>NC_032017.1:8874267-8894277 GCF_001865875.1 Lupinus angustifolius | reverse complement strand
GATGAGGACAAGACACCATTGAAGAATTGGCATTCTGAACTATTGGATGAAATAGTATCATTAAAGTAATTATTTTCGATTGGGTTGTAATTTTTGTTTTCAGATTTGATTGAACTTATGTTTACGTGACTTGGGATACTATCTTTGTTAATTTGCAGTAAGGTTATTGATTGTTTCGCGTCATTAATTTGCATCTCACCATTATCATTCCCGATTTCTCCTTTTCTTCTATATGAATTTGTTTGTTTTGCTTCCCTGTCCATCTCCCAATACTTCATGAATAAATACAGGTACTTAAATCTTGTGGAAAATTTTCCCAGTAATACAGCAATTGAAAATCCATCAATTAATTCATCTGCGACACCGGATGATGAATCTGTTGCATCAGATGAAGAACAGGAAGATGTGGAGAAGTTCTCAAAGATGTTAGAACATGTTGAAAGAGAGTATGTTGTGAACACTGAAGAAGTTGAATTAATCAACATGGGGACAGAAGAGGATAAAAAGGAGCTGAAAATGGTAAACAACTAGGAGCATTTCGAGATGATAAATTTGTTCCGTGAATATATGGATGTGTTTGCTTGGTCTTATAAGGACATGCCAGGGCTGGATCCGAACATTGCATCACATAAGATTCCATTATATCCGGGTGCCGAGCCTAAGAAACAAAA
Source organism: Lupinus angustifolius (assembly GCF_001865875.1). Classification (NCBI taxonomy): domain Eukaryota; kingdom Viridiplantae; phylum Streptophyta; class Magnoliopsida; order Fabales; family Fabaceae; genus Lupinus; species Lupinus angustifolius. The sequence continues at coordinate 8,893,606 of NC_032017.1, read as the reverse complement.
CTGGGAAGGATGCGTCCGGACATGTCGTTAAAGGTGAAAGAAGAAGTGACAAAACAGCTGGAATCCGGCTTCATAGAAGTATCTAGACATACAGAATGGGTGGCTAATGTAGTGATGGTACCCAAGAAAGGAGGGAAATTGAGGATGTGTGTTGACTATAGAAATCTTAACAAGGCTAGTTTGAAAGATGATTTTCCCATCCCTCACATTGATACTCTAGTCGATAGTGCAACCCAAAGTCATCAATTCTCGTTCATGGACGGGTATGCGGGGTATCATCAAATTCTGATGGATACTGATGACAAGGTGAAAACCACTTTTATCACTCCGTGGGGACCTATTGCTATAGGGTTATGTCTTTTGGATTAAAGAACGCAGGGGCAACATACCAACGTGCTATGATGGCCTTATTTCATGATATGATGCACAAGGAAGTAGAGGTGTATGTTGATGATATAATTGCCAAATCTAACGAAGGGGACAGTCATGTCACGATCTTACGAAGGTTATTCGAAAGGCTGAGAAAATATCAGATGAAGTTAAACCCCGAGAAATGCACATTTGGAGCGTCTTCAGGGAATATGTTGGGATTTGTCGTTAGTAGGGAAGGCATAAGGGTGGACCCCAAAAAGGTGGAAGCAATACAAGAGATGCCGACTCCAAAGACTGAGAAAGAAGTGAGAGGTTTTCTGGGCAGGTTGAATTACATTGCAAGGTTTATTGCCAACCTGACTAGCACTTGTGAGCCCATGTTTAAGTTGTTGAAGAAGCATCAGCCAAGCGAGTGGGACACGGATTACCAGGAGGCTTTCGATAAAATAAAGGCTTACTTGGTAAATTCGCCTGTCTTGGCACCTCCAACACCAGGACGACCTTTAATCTTATATGTGACGGTGTTGCAAACTTCGATGGGCGCAATGTTGGGACAGTATGGAGAAACAGGTAAGAAGGAGCAAGCCATCTATTACTTGAGTAAGAAGTTTAATGAATGTGAATCTCGATACTCGACGAGAGAAAGGACATGTTGTGCTTTAGTATGGGCATCCAAAAGGCTCTGGCAATACATGTTGTATTACACGACTTGTATCGTATCCCGGATGGATCCTTTGAGATACATTTTTGAGAGTCCTCATGCTTCTCTAAGAATGGCGAAATGGCAGATGATGTTATCTGAGTTCGATGTTAAATATGTTACTCAGAAATCTGTCAAAGGTGGAGTAATCGCATATCAATTGGCATAAAGCCCCATAGATGGAGGGGACGAGGTACTAAATGAGTTCCTTGACGGTGGAATATATGGGATAGATGAACCAGAGGAGGATGTTTGAGAGATGTACTTTGATGGAGTAGTTAATATGCATGTGAGCAGAATTGGGGCAATAATCACCTCGCCAATCGGTAAGCAGTGCCCGGTAGCAGTCAAGCTAGAATTTGAATGCACAAACAACATAGCCAAATATGAAGCATGCATCAATGGACTTCTCTTTGCATACGAGCTAAACGTCAAAAAGTTGAGGGTATTCGGGGACTCTGCGCTTATCATCTACCAGGACAATGGTGAATGGCAAACCAAGGATACGAAGCTTATTCCGTATCAGAAATACTTATCTTCATTAGCGAGAAGTTTGAAGAAATTTTCTTTTCCCATGTGACTCGAGACAAGAACCAATTTGCGGATGCTCTAGCAACTTTGGCTGTGATGACTAAACTAGAAGTACAGGCTAGTGTCCGCCCGATTCAAGTGATCGCTCGAGATGAACCCTCTTATTGTTGCACTAACCTAGAGGCTGATCGTGAACCTTGGTATCACGATATAAAAAGGTATATCCAACACAGAGAGTATCCAGGGGGTGCAAGTGATGTGAACAAAAAGACAATTCGTCGTTTGGCGATGACGTTCTTCCTGAATGGTGAAGTGTTGTACAAAAGGAGTAACGATGGTACACTCCTCAGATGCGTCGATACAAGGGAAATTCAGTTGATCATGACTGAAATACATGAAGGGATCTGCGGAACTCATGCAAATGGTCACATGATGGCAAGGAAAATTCTGAGGTGTGGCTACTATTGGACTACTATGGAAGCGGATTGTATGGGTTATGTTAGAAAGTGCCAGAAGTGTCAAGTGTATGCAGATAGAATCAATGCACTACCGTTCCCTTTGCAGAGTATGGTCGCTCCATGACCCTTCTCCATGTGGGGAATTGATGTGATTGGACCTATAAATCTGAAGGCTTACAACGGTCATCATTTCATTCTAGTGGCAATTGACTACTTCACCAAGTGGGTAGAAGCTGTATCATTTAGTAGTATCACTCGCAAGGTATTCGTCAGGTTCCTCCGAAAAGAGATCATTTGCAGATATGGGATCCCTAAAAGATAATCACAGATAATGGTACCAATCTCAACGGTGGTGAAGTGAAAGGGTTGTGCGAGAAATTCAACATCAAACATCATAATTCGACTCCGTACAGACCAAAAATGAACGGCGCAGTTGAAGCGGCCAATAAGAACGTCAAAAAGATAGTTGCAAAAATGCTAGAAAACTACAAAGATTGGCACGAAAAGTTACCCTATGCTTTGCACGCATATCGCACCAACGTTCGGTCAAGTACTGGGGCAACCCCGTTCTCACTGGTGTATGGGATGGAAGTTGTCTCTCCTATCGAAGTAGAAATTCGTTCACTGAGAATCTTGATGGAATTAGAGCTAGAAGAGTCTGAATGGGTCAAAGCAAGGTATGAGCAGTTGAATATGATCGAAGAGAAAAGGTTAGCAGCCATCTGCCATGGCCAATTGTACCAGGGAAGGGTGGCAAGAGCTTTTGACAAGAAGGTGAGGCCTAGAGAGTTTGAGGTGGGAGACTTGGTACTTAAGAAGATCCTCCCAAATCAGGAAGATGCTCGCGGAAAGTGGGCTCCAAACTATGAAGGTCCTTATATTGTCAAGAATGCATTCTCAGGAGGGGCTTTGATTTTGCAAGACATGGATGGTAACGTCCTACCCAGACCTGTGAACACAGATGCGGTAAAGAGATATTATGCCTAAAAAAAAAAGAGGTCCGTTAGGTTGAAAACCCGAAAGGGCGGCCTAAGCAAAAATTAGGGTAAGAATAAAAGCTCGTTAGGTTGAAACCCGAAAGGGCGGCCTAAGCAAAAATTAGGGTAAGAATAAAAGCTCGTTAGGTTGAAACCCGAAAGGGCGGCCTAAGCAAAAATTAAGGCAAGTAAATAAATAAATAAAAAAGGGCATTTATCTCACAAGTTTACCACATCAGGGTCAAATCAAAATCCTTCATGTGTTTGTGCACCTAGTAGAGGTTGAAAAAAGTTGCGAGCAATATGGAGCGGAAATGGGAGTTCCATGTAGAGTCATGCCAGCTTGGTGTTACGGGCTAGTTACTCGGATGCAGTGGAAGATTGATGGATGGATTTGCAATTACTTTATACTGGGGCAAAAAAATTTGCAAAAATTTTGTAACTTGTATTGTCATGTATAACATATATACCCTCAAATCTTCCATGTATAACTCTTTGAATATCAATAGAAGAAAGTTCATTCATCTCTCCACAATACCTATGTGCATGCATGTTTACTTAGATAAATCTCAAGTTATATAGATATAATGTTCAAACTTCATGATCAAACAACTTTTATGACAATATACCTCACTAGTGATTCAGGCCAATAAAATTCATCAAGTACTAAACCTGGTGTGAATATCGACAAGGAAGCAAATGTTATGTCTTCTACTGATGAAGAAAAGAGACACCTCAAATGTATCTTATGGTTCAAAAAAGGGATGAAGGAATAAAAATGTGACCGATAAGAGTTGGATTGGTTGTTGTCTGCCAAGAAAGTGCAATGGTTTCGTGATCAGCCAACTTCATAATGATAATTAAGTCATTCACATATGTGTAGTCAATTTTTCATGCATCATCACAAACATCTTCAAATTATGCATGCATCATTTGCCTTCGCACCATCATATGCATTCAGCCGAAGTCTCATCTCGAGATATCCATCTAAGTTTTGATCCAGGGGCCCTTGTTGTCTGTGTTTTCCCGTGTTTTTCCTTTTGTACCCCGACCCCTCAGTGGTCGCGTGATTGTGTTGACCCCTCGGTGGTCTTTCGTTCCTTTTGTACCCCGACCCCTCAGTGGTCGCGTGATTGTGCTGACCCCTCAGTGGTCTCTTGTTCCTTTTGCACCCCGACCCCTTAGAGGTCGCGTGATTGTGCTGACCCCTTAGTGGTCTTTTGTTCCTTTTAAACCCCGACCACTCAACGGTCGCGTGATTGTGCTGACCCCTCAGTGGTCTCTTGTTCCATTTGCACCCCGATCCCTCAGCGGTCACGTGTTCGTGTTGACCCCTCAGTGGTCTTTCGTTCCTTTTGCACCCCGACCCCTCAGCGGTCGCGTGATCGTGTTTTGACCCCTCGGTGGTCTCTTTTGGACAATCTTTGGATTCGTGAACTCTTTACCAAATAACCTCAAGCTCATGCTGCGTGCTTGAGCTTGAGACTTTTTCCCACCGTATGTTATTCCCCAGTCAAAATTTGGTCATTTTTATCTTTACTTTCTTATCACCAGGATAACTTTAGTAACATTCGTTACTCTTATTATCCAACGAAAAGCAAGTAAAGAGGGGCAACTGTAAATACCTCATTTTGACCAAGGTATTTTTTTTAAAATGCAAAAATCAGATTTTGAGGGGTTGTGGTAAATGGGTTTTTGTTCCCCTAGCCCAACCAAGTTAGGGTAACTTAACCCTAATCTTCACTACCCTTATAAGCCAAAAAATAGTAAAAAAGAGAGAGACACAAAAGAGCAACCAGAAAAAAAAAAAAAAAAAGAGGCAAAGACATACACAAAAGAGACCAAGTAGAAGAAGAAGGAAGCAAGGAGAAGCAACTTGAACCATCATCTTCTTCACCCACACATAAAGTTGATAAAAAAGGTTTGTGCTCTACTTTTATGTGTTTGTTTTTGTTGTCATTTATATCATTAAAGTGTAAGAGCTTGTTCCTTGTGGTTTGAAAAGGGTGGTGGTGGTGTGCCGCCACCCACGGTGGCTGTTTGGTCATGGGAGCCACCCACACCTCCTCACTTTTGTCCACATCTCCTTATAGTATTGGTGGCTGCCCCCTTATGGAGCCTCCATGTGCTCAGCCACGTCCAGAGGGGATAGTGGCTTCGCCACCGCGTTCTGTGGCAGCGCCGCCGCCGCCGCAGTTCCGGCCATGAAAGGGGTTGCCATGGTGGTCACCCCTAAACCCTAAACCCCCAAATTGATTTTAACCTAAACCTTAAATTGATTTTAACCCTAAACCCCTAATTTAATTCTTTTACCTTGTTCTTGTTTAGTGTTTAGTTTGTCTTTTTTTAACTTTTATTTATTTATTCTCATTTCTTCTTCCGTCACCACTATACGTGGTTCTTTATATGTATGTTTTGCTATTTTATTAATTATTTTGTTTTATAACTATTTGCTTATCCAATAGTAAATGCATATACATATATATAAAATACAAAGGAAATTTATGTAAATCAATAAGAGGTAGTGCATTATGGGACTAGTTCCCTGTCGTATTATCTTGAATTGACATTTTCTAAATTAAATCAATAAGAGATAGTGCACTATGGGGCTAGTTCCTTATGCCGTATTATCTTGAATTGACATTTTCTAAATTAAATCAATAAGAGATAGTGCACTATGGGGCTAGTTCCTTATGCCATTATCTTGAATTGACATTTTTAATAAAATCAAGGAGAGTTAGTGCACTATGGGGCTAGTTCCCTGTCGCATTATCTTGAATTGACACTTTCTAAATTAAATCAATAAGAGATAGTGCACTATGGGACTAGTTCCCTATCGCATTATCTCGAATTGACATTTTTAATAAAATCAAAGAGAGTTAGTGCACTATGGGGCTAGTTCTCTGTCGCATTATCTTGAATTGACACTTTCTAAATTAGATCAATAAGGGGTGGTGCACTATGGGACTAGTTCCCTGTCGCATTATCTTGAATTGACATTTTTTTAATAAATTCAATGAGAGGTAGGGCACTATGGGACTCGTGCCCTGTCGCGTTATCTCGAATTGGCGCTTTAAAAAAATATAATTTAATTAGATCGAACTTATTTTGGAAAGAACTACGTAGCCTTGATTTCTCTATTGCAGCTAGAGATACGTAGGAGCAGTTATTTCTCTGTCAGGCACAAAAAAATAAAAACATTTTTCTCTCTTTATTTTGTTTAATAAGGTGATGATAAAATTAATGTTTTGAATAAATATCCATATAATTTATCTAGGTACCGTTTTTATAACGGGCGGTATGAGGTGCCTAATACCTTCCTCATCCATAACCGACTCCCGAACTTAATTTCTATTTTTGAGTGAATCAACCATATTTTCAAAAATTGGTTTTTCATGTTTTGCCTCTAAAAAACATCAATGGCGACTCCATTATATTTAATTGCATATTTCTTGTTACACCCACGAAAAATCGGTAGTAACATTCTTCCTCATTGACGTTAATAAAAATCGAATTAAATAGCTTGGATTTTAATGTATTTTAAAAACATATATTTAATGTTAATGTATATTAATAGAATATTAAACAATTTTAGATTTTTATGAAATTTGACATACAATAAATATATATACAATAGGAATTTTCCATAGTTATAAAAATCGTACCGTACCAGCCGGTTCAACCAGAAAACCGGTGAACCGGGCTCCTAACCGGTACGGTACTAGTGTTGAACTGGCTAAGTATCAAAACCAGTCAAAAATCGGTTAAAACCGGTGAACCGGCCGGTATTTTACTAAACCGGCCAGTTTATACACATTTTTTTTTAAAAAAAAAAACTTTAAAACTTAAAAATCCATTACAAGGTGACCTATCTTTCCAACCCCTCTTCAACACTTCAGGACACATGCTTCCAATGGATACTTTGATTACACATTTTGATTCCTAACATTCGTGTGTAATCTCAGTGACATTTGTGTAATCTTGGAGTATTGTCTGAAGATAGGATTTGGTATAAAAGTATAATATTACATAAGACAACTTTGACTCGTTGGTGTTAAATGTTAAAACTCCAAATTTATTTGTTTTATAGAGTGAATTGTGAACTTATGTCATTTATTTATATTTTGCCGTTGTTAAGTGATATTTTTAGATTGATATATGTTTTTTAATTTAGACTTTGAATTTGTTAAAGACTTAAAGTTGTTTATTTATATGAATTTTGAGTAGATTATAAATATGAATTATAAATTTGAGTATCTACCTATTTGAAATTTTTTTGTTATAGGTTTATATATATAAATATAAGTAGGTATGTCCGATTTAACTGACATGCGGTTTAATTACTGAACCACTGGTTGAACCATTGTACCACTGGTTGAACCACTGTACCACTGGTTGAACCACTGTACCACTACACTAGTACCCTGACCGGTTTGATAACCGGTACGGTTTTAACAACACTCTGGAATTTTCAATTCAATAATTTGTATGATTAATTTAATATAAAATATCATTAACTGTGCAAAGAGTTAACGTAGTTTAATATTTGAGCATATGAAGGCATTAAATAATTCTCCAATAATTTCTCTTATTATCATCTATATCGTATTTAAGACTAATATGTTCATAGATCAATTTGAATATTCGTAAACACGACTATGTTATATGATAGAGATAGAGTTCTTGACATTATACTTTAAAAAATAGTTATTTTGTTCTTCAATAAGGCACATGTCGCCAAACTAATTCTCAAATGTATTAGTTGAAATCATGAAGTTTAAAAATTCTACCAAATTGGTTATTCTTAAACTAATTTGAGAATACCTAGGAAGAAAAACTTACATTGTTATTTTATTTTATTTATGTGTTAATTTTCCCTCATCGGGTAAGAAAGTAAACTTCTTTTTTCTCAAGCTTTTCTCATTAAGTATCTATTATTCATATCAATGAAAATTATGTGTAAACCTTTTCATTTTCAATATCTCTTTAGCATAAAAAAATTGATCTCCTTAGCATAAAAAAATTGTTTTCAATAATATATTCATAAAAATGTATGCAAAAGTTTTGGGTGAACATTTTATGTCTAAAAAAATATATCACTCCATATGATACTATTTATAATTAGTCAAAAAATACTTAATTATTAAAATTTTAGCTTAAATATATTTTTTTAAACCAATCTTAAACGCGGACACTGGATTGATACACATTTGTGTGACAAGTGCTCCCATTTTTTTTGCAATATAACTATATATCAATTTTACACATTATTGTAATATAAATCAGTGATAAATGATATAAATTACTCTAATTTATATTTCTTCTTTCAATCTCCACAAAATTATTATCTGTTATGTATTTATGGCCACATCTTAGGTAGAAATATTTGAGGACAACATTGAACTAGGTAGGGACCACATAAAACACAATCTATAAATGAAAATGAGTGGTTAGTTTTGTTTGTTATTATGTTCAAGGTTGAACCATTGAAGCTTCTTTGTTCATCAATGGCATTTTGTTCTATATTTTCTTCCACTTTCAACCTTTCCACTACTTACCCTTATAGAATAAAACTACCATTAACTACTACAACTAGAGTAGTTATAGTTAGAGCTAGTTCAAAAGATAGTGAAGACAATGACAAAAATGTCCCTGAATTCAACCCTTTTGGATTTGTCACTGATAACCCTTCAAGTCGCAGTGCTATTCAACTTCCTCAAAGTCCTGCTGAGGATGGCAATGTTGGCCAAATGCTATATGTATTCATTCTTTTTCTTTGTTCTTTTGAATCTTCAATATTAAAGGCTTATGCGTTGTTGTTCGATTCATGTGGTCGACCTCATCTGAGATAAAGACTTGATTGTTATTGTTGTTGTTTATTTTAAGTTTTTATGTGTTGTTCCATCCATGTGGCCGACCTCACCTATTGAGGTAAATGCTTGATTGTTGTTGTTCTTATTGTTGTTGTTGTTTATTTTAAGTATTTATGCGTTGTTCCACCCATGTGACCGACTTCACCTATTGAGATAAAAACTTGACTGTTGTTGTTTATTTTAAGTATTTATCCCTCCATTTTAAATTGGTATTGATGTTTGCCTTAGTTGTTAACTTTAGATGGAAAATGCTTATATGGGGACTAAATACTTACAGGGTCTGTTTGTGAGTTGATTTTTGGAGGGGAAGGGAAGTGAAGGCTTGAGAGCCATCTTACAAGTATATTTCATGGCTCCCAAGCTTTTCCCTTCCATCCCTTGACTTCCAAAAACCAACTCGCAAACAGATTATGTTTTCAATAGGAGAAGTATTATCGGTGTATCTTGACCATGGAATTTTATTTGAACAATTAAGATTAGGAAAAACACATGCTTTTTTGAAGTAGTCGCACGACTTTTTAATCTTGAGCATCCTTGTATAATTGTTGTTCAAGATTTGTTCTTCTCACTTTCTTAAAGTACAAATTCCTCTCATTGGATATGCCACATATGTATATACTACATAGTTTACTTTGTTATTTCTGAATTTGAATAAATGATGATAGATTTATTCATGAAAATGTTGTAATACTTTGGTGATTTGTGTATTGTTGTTCTTAGAGGACAGAAGACAAGGGCAGGGAATTCGGGTCATACGTTAAATCTGGGAAATTAAGATGGTTTGTGAGGGAAACTGGTATTATCATTTCTATGCCGAAAAATATGCTTTCAGTTGTCAAGTTTTATGAAATTGCTAGACAAGTATATATATTTCTTTCGTTCTCATTGTTTGCAGGATCAGCCGAAAGCAGACGCGGAACAGTTCTCTTCCTTCACGGAGCACCAACGCAATCTTTTAGCTACCGAGTTGTTATGTCTCAGGTTATCTTACTACATTGGTTCTCTTTTTGTTTTGCGTTGGCTTTGTTTGATCAACATCACCCTTAGAATTTGATGCGTTTAACATCATGAGCTATAGCTTTTGGTTTGATACAATTACGAGAAATTTTAAGGAAATAAAGTCGCTTCTTCATCATGAGCTATAGATTTTGGTTTGGTAGTAAGTACTTGATCGAACGAGTGATATCAGAGCCAGATACTACAGCTTTTGGCCTAGACATTTTGTACCGAGGAACGAGAACTATATTGTGGCCTTACATTGTTACTTTACCTTCATTAATTGCATGTCTTGGGATATCTAATAACCGATGCTACATCGTTTCGGGAGTTACTATTTCGAGTTTGGTTGTGCATTTTTTTGTTAGCTATTAATATTTATCTTACTGTTCTTTCCCTTAAAAGTTGGGAGATGCAGGGTTCCACTGCTATGCACCTGACTGGATAGGATTTGGTTTCAGCGACAAACCACAGCCCGGATATGGTTTTAACTACACAGGTTATATTACGAATAATCTTATACCTCATGTAACCAGTTTTTACTCCATAAACCTCGTAACTTGTAAATGTTCTTTCAATTCTTACAGAAAAGGAGTTTCATGATGCGTTGGATAATCTGCTTGATGTGTTACGAATCGAATCTCCCCTATTTCTCGTTGTTCAGGTATCAAAAGCATGAAGAGTACAATCTGTGGTAGCATTTCTCATGTTGAAATTTCAGCGAAATTGACCGAAATAATGTAATATAATTATTAATGCATAACTGGGATGGAGATGGTCAATTTAGAAAGAGGTGTATAGACTCTAGTTGCATCCAAGTTTTGTGAACTTCTTAGGATGTGTTTGCGAATTGGTTTTTCCCGAGCCTTCCTTTTCCTTCACTTCTCCGAAAACCAATTCTCGAACAACCCTTACTAAATAATTGTCCTAACATATGGTCACACCTCTCCTTCAGGGGTTTCTTGTAGGTTCGTATGGACTAACTTGGGCTCTGAAGAACTCAAGCAAGATATCAAAGCTAGCAATATTGAACAGTCCACTAACAGATTCGTCTGTCGTTCCTGGACTTTTTCAGAAGCTAAGGTTTGGTTGTTACATTACCAATGAATTATCGCCGAACTTATAGTTTCCTTGTTGTATCTCTTGATTTTATTAATCAAACAAGCACCGTGTTCACTTCCAACAAAGATTTTAACCGACCATTTTCTAGAATAACATGAGTCCTCCTTTTACTGAATATTCCCCCGAGGCCTCAACAGAAGAATGACCTCGTTCGTGTTGCATTGAAATGACTATAAATCCTTAAATGATGTTAGATGAGTGTGGAACATGAATCCTCTGTCGCATTCCTATATAGACCTATCACGTTGGTCACACCATTAGTCATATATTCTCTTAATGGCATGAGCAAAAACACTTTATCCATCCCGAAAATGTGATCTCTTCATTTCTGATGTATCTTATACGCACAAACTTGATAGTGTCTGCATTGAATTTTGATGCCATCACCAATGGAAGCTTGTAGTTTAAGCAAATATATCATGTTTCGAAATTTTATAAGAATGTTCTGTGACATTGTTTTCGCTATGAAGTTTTGCAATTTAAGGTATGTGGCCATTAATTATGCCCTACATGTCACTTCACAACTTAATTTAATCCTTCTTTGTCTTTTGGTTTATGTTAGCTGTTTGATCTTGATCATTGTATTATATTGACACTATCGGTTCATTTTCTCTCCTTTTCAGAATTCCTCTATTTGGTGAGTTTACATGTCAGAATGCTATCGAGGCTGAGCGGTTTATTGAAGCAGGTAGCCCGTATGTATCGAAAAGTGTATTTCACAATTGTCTGGTAATTTTATGAACTATCCAATGCACTTAAATTGTCGAGTTTCAGCCCTTGTGTCGAAATCTCTCATAGTCATTGTTGTTCTCAGTTCCCAATATCTCATTGCAAATTCTCATGCCAAAGCATTATAACATGAGTACACTTGAGACAACACCTTCTCAAATTCCAACTTTTTTTGTGTTTGGCTCTAATAGCACATTATTTTGCAGGTACGTCTTGAAAAATGAAAAGGCCGATGTGTATCGACTACCTTATTTGTCAAGTAGTGGACCTGGATTTGGTTAGTGCCATGCTTCTGGTTTTTTACTATTTCTGCATTTATTCATATTCCAAATATAATAAACAACTTGTTGATAGAACCTAAGGTAAATGTTATATACAGGTAATGTAGTATAGACGAAAAATTAATCGATGCTAGTTTCATGCTTATATCGACGAAAAATTATTAATGCAGTTTCTTATATACTTCTTTACCCTTGTCTATGCAAACTAGGCCTTAGCTAAACCTCATGAAATTTTGTGTGATGTATTCATCTAGTTACTACAAAATCTTTAGTTTACTATGATAAATTTATGTAATGAATGTGAGCGATACTAATTTATGTTGAGAGTGTTGGTCTAATGATGTAAGGCCCATTGGATCCTAGATAGGTCAAGAAGTCAAAGGTTTGATTCCTGTAAACGACACTTGTTGGGAGGGGCAACCACGTATCCCGAAAGAAATTAATTCCTTACTCATACGGTAGGAGATACCCATAGTTATTAAAAAGAAAACTAATTTCTGTTGTTGGTTTTCAGCTTTACTTGAAGCTGCAAGAAAAGCTAATTTCAAAGGTACTTTCAGAGAAATAGCTGAAGGATTTGTTACTGAGAGGTATATTTACTCAGTTTGAGCCAAAAAAACTCATGAATTGGAATTGATAAGTTGTGCTAAATAGTTAAGGGTGTGAAACTAACCACCTAAACCATAATAGTAACTCTCATTTGGAACATTGGAGTATTCTTAATGTAAAGAGTGCAATATCTATGCATTGTCAGCATAAAGATTTAAACACAATCAGTATGATGCACCACTCGTTTGTATTACTTTTTTGAAGAGTCAATGATGATTAAATGAGTGGTGGATGATGGACTGACAATGTATAAAACTCTTACAATGTTAGTATATACATTTTTCTCTAATGTAGAGTGTAATATCTATGCACTGTCATAAGTTTTATACATAGTCAGTTCGTTTATATTGAGAGTCAATGATGATTATATATGAGTAGTGAATGATGAACTGACAGTGTATAAAACTCTGATAGTGTAAATGGTATATTTGAAATTGGAATATTTTTACTCCTAATGTTGAACATTTGATTTAACAAAAGTATCGCATTGCGTTCGGAAGTTGTGATTGTGGGCATTGGAGTGTGAAATATCTTATGGTCGAGTACTTGTCTTGGAATTTGATGCGGTCCTGATGCGACTAGATCATTGCAATTTGGAGCTATACCAAAATTTTGGTGTAATGATGATGATGATACAATAGCATTCTACAACCGCATTATATAATGTGGTCTGCAATTTTAAACATACTCGTAACTTTAACCTTAACCGATAAACGAGTTTTGTAATTTGTATTTCAGATGGGATAAACCAATAATACTTGCATGGGGATTATCAGACAAGTATCTTCCTCAATCTGTAGCAGAGGAATTTCAGAAAGGAAATCCAACACAAATCAAGCTTAAATTCATAGAAGGTGCTGGTCACATGCCACAAGAAGATTGGTGAGTAATTTCAACATAGGACTCATTCAAGTGCATAGTATATATTATAATACTATGATGTTTTATGCAACTTCTTAAAAAAGTGCTTTTTTTTGTGACAGGCCTGAGAAAGTTGTTGATGCTTTGAGAATGTTTTTCTTCTGATTTCAAAAAGCTAATTCATCACCCTCATGGTATCTAAGTGCTTATTTTAATGAAAGGGTATCCTAAGTTTTTTCTATAAATTGTAAATTAAGTGTTTTAAGTTTTACACTGGTTAATTAATACACTAGCTTTTTTTGGTCCATATAAATACACTATAGCTTTGTTTGAATGAATGTTATGTCCATTTTCTAATGAAAAATAAATAAGTAACATGTTAGGAAGTGTTTTTTTGTACTACTAAGGGTATCTCTTACATTTTTTTAGTTAAAGAATTAATCCCTTTCGAGGTTTGTGGCTATAAAGGAAAATGATTATTCCATACCTCTTTTCAGAATTCATACCAATTTGCAGAATTCATGATATTGTATTTCTCATGAAAGAAGAAAGAACCAATTTGGCTTATATACAAAAGTAATTGATTTGCATCTTGGTATATACTCGATCACTTAAAAATATATATATTGAGATATGAGATCTTGTAATAGATTTTTATCATCAAATTAGTCTTACCCTGAAGCACCTTGCGTCTTTGAATTGATATCTTTTGGCTAACCTAACTTCTTCCATTCCTCGGGACCAATAAGGGGAAGTGTAGAAATATTCATTGTTGTTCATCGACTATGACTTTCGATCTGATCTTAGGCCCTGACTCGTTAGTACAAAGCTGATATAAAATTTCCTTATACTATTAGTTGAAGAGTTTAAAATCTGTGTACTGATAGTGTAAAGTTTTTTACACTGTTAGCACATTATCCACCATTGATTTGCATTATAAAAGAATTTACGCTGTCAGCATACCATTTTACACAGTCAACACATCATTTTACACTGTCAGTGTATATTAAATCCTTTGTTGAATATATATTATAAAAGAATTTAAAAAGTTGGGTTATCACAATAATTATTATCAAGTTAGAACATTGAGAACTTCTCTACAAACATTGGGCATGCATAATTCCATAACATGGGGAAAATTCAAGGTATATTTAAGTATTAATCAAAGGACATCATAAGAAAAAAGGTATTAAACTTTGGTTTTTGACTTTATACAATAAATAGGTGTAAGTTTACCCAACCATTAAACCAACTCACTTATAGTAAATATAATATAATTATAGTTTCAGAATGTTCTTTGTTGTGAGTTTGAGTTGTAGTTAAACTTTGGTTTTACATTTTATAACCTTACCTTGTTGATTCTGAAGAGTTATAATAAGGCACACTTATCCTACATCATTGTAATTCATCTTAATGGAATGAAAAAGTTGTTGCATCCTGCAATAAACAATTTCTAATTGCACTTATTTCTTACTAGATAAACCTATTATCTTAGACTTAGCTTGATATATTTCTATGGTTTATTTTCGGGTGGATAAGCTCGGTAGAAGCCTCAATAACTATAGTATATTAAATGAATGATAGTCCAATTTATAAGAGAAGAAGTAGGCCAAAAAGATTATATGTGGAACGATTATGAAAATTTATAGATTAATATTTTGTCAATAAATATGATTTATGATAGAATATTATGAAGTCGTTCGATTCATATAGTAAACTTCATGTGGGCTATTTTATGGAGACTAGGCCTGTATCATTTGTCTTGATGGGCTTTGTTTAGTTCATGTAGATGGGAACTCTTTAGTATAACCTTGCTGAATCTTATAAATTATGGGATGAGATTAACAATTTTCCAAAGTGTGACATTTTCTTATGATTGGTAAAGAAAATATTGATTTATAGAATTTTTTAGATTTTTTTTTCCAACCAACCTCAATTGACATATGGAGTGATGATACACTTCTATGATAGAACATATTATCCCATAAATTAATTGTAAA
The DNA here is from genome assembly GCF_001865875.1 of Lupinus angustifolius. Taxonomy (NCBI): domain Eukaryota; kingdom Viridiplantae; phylum Streptophyta; class Magnoliopsida; order Fabales; family Fabaceae; genus Lupinus; species Lupinus angustifolius. The sequence goes on along the minus strand of NC_032017.1, from coordinate 8,878,097 downwards.
CGGTTCAATGCATAATTACTAATCTTAGACTTATAAGTTTAATGATAATTTTTATTATTGGAGCAAGATCAAAATCATAAATTCTATATTTGAATTATGAGAAAAATGTTGCATTGAAATGTTATTTTAGTGGTGATAGTGGTGATAATGACAATGAGGATTATAGTAATAATAACACGATTCATAGTGATGGTATTACGACGACGACTTTACTGGCGATAACAATATTACAAAAAAAATTCAACAAAGATAAAGAATACTAATTAGAACATATTGTCTTCTATATAAATTGATAATTCTTTACTGGCGATAACAATATTATCAATTTGATGTTCCCAATTTCATATGACATTTTGCATATTGGTCTAGATATGGAAGGTCCACTAAATTTTCAGGATGACCAAAAAGTTAAGAATTTGATTATTGGGAACGACACTTGTTGGAAGGGACAACCACAAACCTAAAAATGATTAGTTTATTACCAGAATATCATTGGTAATACCAAAAAAACGAAATTTTGCAATTTCATTTATTCTTCCTTCTTAAGTTTGGTGACAACTCAAATGTATAATATGAGTTCCTTGTAGTAACGCTAGTAAACCATGCATGCACCGAACCTATTCCAAATAAATAAAAACAACAATAGTAACTGAACCCTATTTTGAAGATTATGATAGTAAACCAAATCCATCATGTCATGTGTATTGTTAAATGTACTCAAAGTGGAAAAGAAGGATGAAGATTCATGCAATATGGTTGATTTCAGTTGCTATTTGTGGATTGAACATGATAGAACATTAAGGGCATAATTACATTTCAACCCCAGAAATATGTACAAATGGTTTAAGAGATTTTTTTACTGTCGTTGAATTATCTATCATTTATATCTAAGTGTTATTGACTTTTAAATATAAGTAATATAAATTAATAATAAATATTATACAAATTGTATATAAATTTTTACAGATATTACTTCGATAAATTTGCCAAATAAAGTTGAGGCACATCACATCTGAGTGGGTTATAACCATTGCATAGTGGAATAGCTTGAAGGTGAAAACACTAGAGCAATCATGGTGATTATCATGGTGCATCATATTAATTTGTGACTTTTGAGTTTTCAATGATGGGTATATAGAGGATTAAAAAAAAGGGCCAAAGTTATTGAAATCATTATGTTTTTAATATTCTATATTGGCAAATATGTTGCCCTATTAATTAAAAATATCACTTTCTTGAATTTGGTTTCTCAAAAAACAAAAAGTTTCTATATTTTGTATCCCTAACCCTTTTTTTTTAAGAATGATTTCAACTGATCCATGTTTATTTGAAAAGTGAGTAATATTAAGTCATTTCAACATCTCATGTTATTTTTTTCAAAGGTTAATGAAACCAACCAATTATACTAGTGTTAGTGTTATATAACACAAACCATATCCAAAAATAAAATAAAATAAAAAAAAACAAACCCAAAACCGATATAAATTTAAATCCCATAAAAATATTAAAACCTCACAAATAAGGAAGTAGTTAATTTTTTTTATGTTAATTAATAATATTTTCACACTATAAGTTACAAGATAATTTTTTTGGTATATAGTTATTCTTCTAATCAAGAGTCAAGTATTCAAGGGCCAACTTATTGAATCACTATCAAAGACTAACAATTATTGTGAGACAAATATTACATATCTTCAATGATGCCTCAATTTCTATCTCAAGTAATATAAAATATTACTTTTTGTTTTTAAAAATTTTATTTTTATTTATGTGGCAATATGTGATTGGTCCAGAATAAAGAATGAGACACATCCCTTAAGAATATATTATCTATGTCCATTATTGTGAACTGATTTGAGCAACATTTAAACAGAACATATATTTGAATCTGATTTTGTGATCGTTATTTAATAAGGATAATTACTAAAGAGTGTTTGTAACCTACATAGGTTTCTTAATACATGGACATTTATACTATGCACATTTTATTAAATTCAAGAAAATCAAAATGGACAAATTTTGAACCACAAGATTTTACTGTATTGAACTATAAAGGGAGGAAGTTATGTTATCCGATTAGTGGCATGAAAAACTAGAAGATGGAATAAATACATCATATATTATAGTTTCAAATAATATCATACTTTCAAGTGTCAAATCTTTTCAAGTGTCTATGGAAGAAACTTCATTGATAGGGAAAACCGACTAAATGATATCTACATTTCAAAAAGATCAGTCTTTATTATTAGTTGGATAGTTCATTTTGTAAATAGTGTTAGGTTTATTCAAGTGTAAAGTATCACATCGGATAAGATGAGAGGAGTGAAAGAATTTACAAATGAAAAAGAATCATGGAACTAATGTCTTAAAGTTTTGGTTTAAGACGTTGTGTCTCACTTGTAGCTCTCCGCTCCTCCCATGCCCCGATAACAATGGAACTTCTCGATAACAATTGTTCGGCTGAGATATAATAGACTTAAGGAAGAGCGGACCAGTGAGTGTGTGGTACCCACACTTCACACTTAAGGGAGAAATTGTGAGGTTTATTCAAGTGTGAAGTCACACATTGGATATGAGGGAAAGAATGAACAAATTTATAAATGGAAAAGATACATAGAACTAATGTCTTAAAGTTTTAATTTGGTTCAAGACGTAGTGTCTCAATTGTGGCTCTCCGCTCTTCCCATGTCCTGGTAACAATGGAACTCCTCGGTGGTTGGAGGCTCCATAATCGCAATCTAGTCCAACACATACCAACCATTTTTTTTAAAGATCTTGGTTACCCACCTCATCATCAAATTAGATGCACAAAGCTAAGCAATATTTGCGGTGCCTAGTAACAACTTAGTAATTAAAGTACCAAAGGCAACTTGTGATGTAAGTTAAGTAATAGCACTATGATTTATGCATGCATCAATGAGAGACTATTACTGATTTGATCACTATAATAGGACCCAAAATTATGAAATGTTACCCACAAAATCAGAGGAAGAATATGGTTCAAGGATTGTTTTCTTTGTTAGAGGTTGATGCTATATCACAGTCAAATTAAGTGAACATAAAAGTTGATTTACTTATTAATCTTGATCTTATTATTATCCGTTCAACATGTCCTAATCATATTACTATGAAAAAAGATCCTAGAGAAAAACTTGTATGAAGAAGACACATATAGCATGTCACATTTAGATATTAGTGCATTTATGCTTGTTGGTACTATCATTTATAATTAAATTTTTATTAAAATTAAACTTTTAATGTGTTGGTAAGATTTAATTGGTTGTCTCCACATACATATGTCTTCATACAAGTCTTTATATATATATATATATATATATATATATATATATATATTTCTATCCTTACACTCACTTCAATATTTAATAGTAATGCTCAAAGAAATCAAAATCATTATTAAAGAATTGTATATGACTAAAATGCAAAGTCAAATTGCTAAGTAATGAGTTACTTGACCTGAGTAGAACTAGGTACTAAGTTACCTGAACTGTGATGTAGTTGGTAACATTTCACTAGAACTGCGTAACAGGTTATCTGACTGAGAAAGCAGTTACAAAGCAAAATTGACTGATGTAACCGATTAATCAAGTGTATTAATCAATTACCAGCTTAGACATAACATTTGGGTAATCGATTATCACATTGTGACAATCGATTACACAGAGCTATTGAAACCAAATTTTCAAAATCAAAATGAACATCTTCCATCCAAAGTGAATAGGTTTCATTCCAATCGTATCTTCTCTTCATGGACAAATATCTTGGCTGATTGGAAGACTATTTAAAGGCATTGTGACATCCAAATTCAATAC
>NC_032017.1:8804444-8874167 GCF_001865875.1 Lupinus angustifolius | reverse complement strand
TAACTTTTGCATTACCTAATATCCATCCCAAATGATTAAAAGCAAGTGACCTAAATTGTGTGTTATAAACAGAAATTTATGGGGAAGCAAATATGTCTCTTTCAAATTATTATGAGCTTTTCGTTTCATCTTTCAATTATTTTTCTTAATTTAATGCAACACAAAGTCAACACTTAACAATATCTTTCATATGAGTATTTGCACTTTTGCTTTGTACTTGGTTGTATGTTATTATTTTCTTCTTTTATCCACTAGTTAATGTAATATTTGTTTAGTAGGAAAATTGAAAATGCTTTTGCCTTCATGGAAAATTTGCATTTATATGAAAGATTAGAGAAATTTTGTGACGATAGATACCTCATGTATTCCTGAATCCTGAGAAATTAATAATTGTAACGTAAAAGCAAGTAGAGGAAAAGATTACACTACCAAACAGTTACTTATTTTTTTATTTGTAGCATTAAATAGAAATATACAATATAGTTATACGTAGATCTGGCAATGAACCAAACCAATTTATATTTGTTCAAAACTTGATTCGTTATTTAGCTCGATAAACTTGGTTCATGAATCAAATGAGTTGATCTTGAGCTAGAAATTTAGCTCCTTAAACAAATGAGCCGAACTTGAGTGGGATATGGTTCAACTCGTTAGGTTCATGAGTTGACTATATATATTTATATATGTATATATATATAAAAACTAATTTTTATATTTATTATGACTGATACATTATTTTTTATATTTATTGTTATTATATATAAACAAAATTATATTTATATATATAACATTTTGACATATTTTAAAAAACTTAATTAATTATTTGAGTTGTCCAAATAAATCATTCGAATTGAACCAAATAGTTCGCAAACTTTAACCAAATCGAACTCGAGCTAAAAAAATAATTCGTACCGAACTTGAGCAGGTTTCAAGCTGAGTCAATCCTTATCAAGCTGAACCGAGTTCAGTTCTGATTTGACTCATTTCTAGTCCTTTGTATGTGTACAAATGATTCATATATATATATATATATATATATATATATATAAAAGTCAAAAGAATAACATTATTATTAGCTAGGTGTGCACCTTAGTTACAGTCAAGGGTTGCAATGACTCCCCCAAGATTTTTCTTGCCTTCTGATTTTTTTCCATATAAATATTATGTATATGACACTCTCTTTACAATGTTGTGACGAATGAGTAAATATAATAGATAATATAAGATTAAAATTGAATGGATTATGGAGAAAGTTAGAGTAGCTCCTATGATAGAATTGCATCTTATGTGGTTTAGACATAAGTAGAGGAGACCGGTAGAAGTCTGGTAAAAGAGTTAAGTCAAATGAAAGTCAGCTCAGTTTCTAGAGAAAGAGGGAGATCAAGAAAAATCACATGTGGTGATTAAGAAAGACTCGGGGTCTATTTATGAGATAGATTTTGAAGGTGAATGAAGAGAAATATAATGTTCTTGAGTCACCTCACAAGTGTATTTCATGACTCTTAAGTATTTCATTTTCTTTCATTCTAATCTCCTCCAAAATTCAATTCACAAACAGACCCTTAGAGCTCAATATTTTGTCAATGAATATTATGATAGAACATTATGGCGTCGTTCGATTTATGTAGTCTACTCTACCTAGTGAGGAAAAACTTGGCTATTATTGTATACCCTTAAAATAATTTTTATAGCATATATTATATGAAAGGTCCATAAGTTAACATATATTTTTATAAGACATGTTAGTATATTACTCCATTTGAGATGTTTTGAATTGATATTTGTTTTCAAACAAATAAAAAAAATCATTCAAATCAAAGAATTTTGTTACATTATGCAACAAAGTCCAAATATTTGCCTTAAAGGTTTAAACATATACCCGTTGGTAGGGGAGAGCCAAATTATTAATGTGATGTATTTAATTCTTGTTTCAAATATTTGCAGTGTTCATTCTCACATCAAACGCTCCCCTTAAATAATTTCAACTGGTGCCATAATTAATAATTATTAAATGATAATAACTTCTTTGTCTCCAATTTATTGCATTGCACAGTACTGCAAAATTACACCACTTTGATAGAGAAATACTATATATATTCCATTGTACAACTTTGCTTATATGCAAGATTTATTTCAAAGGGTCTTAGTTTATTATATATTTTTGGAAAAAATAGTAGTATCAATAGGACTTAATTGTTTATCATGGGTGAGTGTATATTTGATTAAATATTTATCGAGAGACATTAATACATTGTATAAAGTAAAATGTTTAATTCTCTATCTTAGTATAGTAATTAAATATTGTAGTATAAGTTGAATGGAAGTAATTAACCATATCATAACTGATTTGTAGAGATGATGAGAGTATGGCTGCATATTGGCATGTCACATTTGATGCAATTCAATCCAACTCAAACTATATTTTTTTGGACCAACAAGGTGTTGATCTAGTAGTGTAAGGTCTCACTATATCTCCAAGATCGAATGTTTGATTCCTGTGAGCAACACTTGTTAGAAGGGGCAACCACGAACCCCGAAAGAAATTAGTTTTTTACCTAAAAAAATGAGAAGATATTCTTAGTAGTACTAAAAAAACTATATTTTTTGGATTGCCTCGATTCCTTATGTTAGTATGAGTTTTTTTAACCGGTCATAAATAATTTGGTTCGTGAAATTGATGTCAATAGAAACTAAACTAATTTATAAAATTAATAGAACCAATGTCTTCTTATATTATTACATTTTATTAATATTAGGGCTAGGTGAACTCTATGCACGTATAAAAACACACCCTCTCATTTTATTAAGCGTTTGTTTGAGAGTCTGATTTTGGAGGGGAAATAAAAGAAATTGAAGGTTTGAGGGTCATCTCACAAGTGTATTTTGTGGCTCCCAAACCTTTCTTTTCCCTTCTTTCCCCTCCAAAATCTAACTCTCAAATAAATCATTAGAGATCTATGTTTCTCACTCCCAATTCCCGCCATTACCCCGAGTCCCCCACTAATAAGCTCGTAGTTTCCAACACAATTGGCAATATGAAACTTGTTGGTGCCCTTATTTTTATATATTTAAACCAGTTAAATCTAATAGGGTATTTCTTCCAGTTTGATATCCGATTCGGGTTTCACAATATCAATTAAAACTAATAAAACTATTAAACAACCCAGTCAAATAAAGGATAAGTCTAGCTATTTGATCCTAAAAGTTGAAATTAACATTTTGTCGATCCAATTCAACTAAACCAATTTGATCGGTTTGATTTTTATATTATATTGCATAAATATGATCCTACTAGCTAACATACATGAACCGCATAGGACAGAACACCCATTTTCTTTGTATTCTCACATAAGACACCTAAAGTTGGTGGTGCAATGATTTTGAAATAGACATTCATAATGATTGTGTACTCTAACTAAATTAGAGACCTTATACCTTGCTCCTATAGAATTAGTTTAGCGTAGTAAATGCAAATTGTGGATGAAAATGAAATGATGGGAACTTAGTAATAATTATTATTTTTTGAATTACTACATTCAAAGTGGAATAAAATTATTTGAACTTTATAAACAAATGAGATTTCAATTAGCTAGTAAAAAAGAAATTTAAAATGGTAGTAGTTGATAAATTTTGCAATGTAAGAATTACTATATAAACACACACTATAACAAAGACATAAAAAATAATATCTAAAGGATTGAGCGACCCATTAGATGAGAAAGGAAATTTGGTTGTTTGGTACTACCAATGGTATTTCTGATCTTTTAGGTAAGGAATTAATCCATTTCGGGGTATATGGTTGCCCCTTCTAATAAGTGTCATTCTCAGAAATTGAACTTTTGATCTTTTGGTCATCCAGAGAGTCTAACAAGTCTTTATACCACTAGATCACATATTGTTGGTAAATGAAATTTGGTTTACTCACTCTTATAGTACTTTATTTGTTACTAATGAAAATCAACATTCTCATTAAAGTTTGTCATGTAAATATGTAAAGGTACTTAATTTCATAAAGTCACCAAATAAAGTGATTATATTTAATTGATGATAAAAAGGAATGATGATAGATTTATGTTCATATTTTAGATTGTTTTAAATCATGGTTTATAGGTGTCTATTGCTTCCAAGTTCAAAGTCTAAAAAATGGATTTAAAAATATTTTGAAAGATATTTAAATTTTAAGGTATAAAACTTGTTAATCAGACAAATAACCAAGTTGTTGCTTTTCAGCAAACACATGTATGACTTCAATAAAACATCACCTTGATATAATCCATTTTGGTTAAAATCAGCTTATGCTTCCAAAAGATGATGTCATCAAATTTCTTTGCTAGTTTAGGAATCTTGATGGTCTCTCATCTTTATTAGATATCAATCAAATCTCAACAAACTTAGTCTCTTATTGAAGACATTTCTTTTAAAATATGAGGAGAAATTGTATATTGAGACATTCGTAACAGATTTAATAATGTGTTATTTTTCATTTATATTTATTACCCTTAAATATAAGTAATATAAAAAAATTTAGTATATAATATATTGTATGTGTATAAAATTTTACATTCACTGTATGGTAAACATTGCATTATTAAAATCTTTATATAATTAATACATTAACAAACTAAGTACATAAGCAAATCTCTTACACTCCCGTTTCTTATTTCTGATATTATAATTTATTAAGTCAACTCTTCTAATGAAAATTATTATACCATTTGTTAAAACAAAAATATAGTATATTTAATTTACCAAACAAAAGTATAGTATATTTAGAAAACATGCATTTTAGGGTGCCAAAATTAAGTGTAGTAGACCATAACATTATTAACCTATCATTAAGTAATAAAGAATTAACTTGGAAGTTAATTATTCATTAATAATGTTGGTTCATGCAAATTTATCTATTTTCAACAGTGTCTTTGGATTCGACATTCATTTGTTTCTTAAAATTGCAGTATTGAACTCTTAGCCTGGCTTGTACGTAAGAAATAACACCATTAATAAAAATTCAAATTATAAATCCTTTTATCTCAAAATGTGGTTCGAAACTTAATACATACTAGTTGGTTTTCATGTAGATTGTAACCTCGTGCAAATCTTAATAATAATTTCTTCAAGTACTCAAAATTATAATTAAAATCATTACTTACTAAATGAGTTTACGTAACTATCATCATTTCTTGAAATTAATGCGCAATCTACTTAACAAAAGTGTATATATAGTTTAGATACGTATGAAGGAGTATCGTACTCTAAAAGTTTTATACTAATTAACACTTACTAGTTTTTTGACATGTGTTTTTTTAATAACAATAGTGAAATAATAAACATTATTGATTTATTAAAATATGATTGAACCCATACGTAAAACTCTTAAACTAATACTACATATATCAATTTAAATGCTACCATATCTAAGGTGTTGCTATTGGCACGGTAGATTGTTAATTAAATCTCTATCGGAGACTGTCAATTTGATTTTTATTTGAGTCCCTATCTAATTTATAAGACATCCTTATAAATTAAGAATAGTATTTTTTTTTTTTCAGAATAATAAATATTACTCAAAGATCTCACATATTATCACACAATTTCATATTTTATAATAAATTATTGGGATGCTCCTACTTACATTCCTCGAAAAACCGATCATAATATATATAAAATATAAAATTTGGATCATTGAACAAGGAATGTCCATATACACTTTGTACAAAGATTATATGTCCCGCGATTTTCTTTCTTGCCGATATGTTCTAAAACAATCAAACTTCACAAAATAATATTAAAATATTAATATTTTTTTTATAAAACAAGTTAAATAAATTAAGATTTCTCATTGACTTGAAACACCAAATGAGATATGAATGATAACATATAATATTCATCCATACAATAATTTAGAGTACTAAAAACCAAGTTACTTAAAGTAGAAAGAACATTCACATCACACTACAACTACACAACCACAAAGTATCTCCACAAGATTGAGTACAAATCTATTTAATCAAACAAAATATATATTTAACAAACTCAAAGCACAAATAAATAAGTTAAAAATGAAAAACAAAAAATCCCATATATAATAATAATAACAATAGTAGTAGTAAGAAAAACTAAGAAGAAGAATTATGGTTAGAATTTGGAGAATGCAAAGGAAAAAGAGGTAATAATTGAGGTGTTGTGTTAGAAGCTTTTGGAGTTGTAGGATGCAAATAAAACCCTTTTTCAACAACTACCCTTTGTTCTTCTTCTTGTTGTGGTGATTTTGGTGTACGTGGACTACCACGCGCCAAGAACTCGAGTGGGGAAACAGGTGAAGGAATTAGATTTACCATTTCACCCCTAGTACTACCACCAAGTGTAACATTATTCATCATGATGTAGTGGTTGTTGTGGAACATGTCGGAGACTCCTATGTTGAGTTGAAGGTTGTTGGAACGTCGTTCATGGAGTTTAAAGATTGGTTTTTTAGTGGCTGCGGTGGTGGCGGTGGTGGTGGGTCTGTGGGCGGAGGAGAGACGTGAAGGGAGGGTGAGTGGGAGTTTATGGGCTGATGGGTCATTTGATGCACCGGTGAGTTGTTGAACAACTGATCGGAAGGTTGATGGGTCAGCTTGAACGAAGGTTGTGTTTGGTGTTGTTGGTTCTGAACCATAGGTGGTGCTAGAGTTTGAAGTCATTTGAGAGTGTTTTTTTATTATTCTTGTAAGTGTGTGTTTGTGTTTGTGGGTTGGAGAGAATGGAATGAAGTGTGGGGTTTTATAGGATATAGTTTAGTGGGAGAAAGAGGTTTGGTTGAGGTTTTGAAGAAGAGGTTATGTTATAAAAGTTAGGGTCTGATTATGATTATGGAGTCTCCAATTATGTAAGAGTTTTATTATTATTAGAATATGAAAAGTGTAGAGAGTCATTGTTATTTGGACATGAAAGGAGTAATAAATCATAAACATATATAACTAAAACATTAAGAAAAGAGAAATAATATATGCGTTGATACTGTAAAAGTTTTATACACTTTGAATCTATTATCTATCATTCATTTTTAATTATTATTGATTTTTCATAAAAAATAATATAAATAAAAGGCAGATGAGGTAGTGAATATATATAAATATATAATTTTTTAACTGAGAAGCATAAATATTACACTCTTAAGAAAATAGTTTCACGTATCTTTCTATACTTATAAACTTATTTTTCCACTCATTATCTTGTATTCAAAAATAGTAAATTAGAATATATTATTTCTTATATATTACTTATCTTTTTAATTGATCAAAAAGATAAAATATTATATATGAACTTTTTATTATCTCATCAATACTACTACATGTTTTGAGGTAAAGGATGAAAATAGACTCAATAAACTTTTAAGTGAGAATGAGGAAGTAATAATTCATGATACTTTCATATAGCTTATACAAAACTTACGTGCATATATGTAGTATTTAGTATTAAAATAGAATATGTGTAGTTAAATGTGTTTAACAAAAATATAATCAAAATGGTACATTTGTTTTTCTTATGTGAAAATAAACATAACTTTAAAGTTTCACTTTTAGACATTAAGATTGTCTACTAATTGGATAAAGATAATATGAACCAAACAAAATCTAATTTTTTATTATTTAGATAATAAAATCTAAATCTAAATTTGTTGCATTCAATGAGTATGTTGTAAGGCTACAATGCCTTATAGAAAAACTAGCAAGTTACCCATGCATTTGCACGGGACGATATTTTTTGTCGCATGATTTAGAACACATATTACATGTGCATTTATGATTAAGAATATGTATGTTGTTCGTGCATTCGTATGGTTAAAACCATATATGTTACCAATGCATTCATATTGTTAATTATATATAAAATCATACGGTCAAACCATACGGTTTAACTGTTTAAATTGGATAAACTTAATATGGGTCATCTACTGGTTTAACATCTTGCTCGACTTTCTCAACGTTGTTTTTTACACATACATAACATGATATAGTTAGTAGTATCCTATTAATCAAAAAAATCATCAATAAATTTATAATTTCATTATTATTTGATTCTAAAATAAGATTAGTATAAAAATAAATATTATTTAACTCTAAAATAGCTACAAACAATATGTTATGATTCATATTATTATTTTAATATTGCTATAGTAACATTATATTTTAATATTGTATAGATAATCATGTTCCTTTTATTTTTAAATAAATCACATGTCATGAGGGCTTGAGAGATTGACACATGTCATGAGGGCTTAAGAGATTGACACATGTCATGTCATGAGGGAGTTCTTGAAAGATTGACACATGTCATGAGGGAGTTCTTGAGAGATTGACACATGTCATGAGGGACCTTTAATTTTGATGAGAGGTTGACACATGTCATGAGAGAGTTTTTTTTTTATTATACAGTTAATAGATTAAAATGAGATAAGACTTATTTTTATGATGTCTACTCTGCTTTACTACTATTGTCAATATTGGACCCACTCTTTGACTTTGTAAGTGAGAACAGCATCTACTGTTACAAGTGAAAACGTAGGTAATTTTTTTTGGCTTCAATAGGAATAATAAATAAAAGAGTTTTATAAAGTCTAACATCAAATCCGAGATATCTCATAATCGATTTAACCAATTAAATCATTTGATCAAATCGGATAATGTCATATATTATATAATAAAAAATATATATGAATTTCAAGTTAATGATGAGTGATGGTTGAAATGACATAATGCTTCGTGTGTGATTTTAATATATTTGTTATTTTTTGGTTTTTATAATATGAACAAAACGGCTAGTCCAACCACCCGATTTAAAACGGTTCAAAGAAATTCAATTGATTATTAGTGATTTAAAGTAGATTGACTAATTAGACGATTTTCTTATCTATATGAAGTCGTTTCCCTGACCAATCTGTAGTTGTTCTGGTCCGATCATTCAATCCAGACCAAACAACATTGATTTGAAGCTCTAACTATCTCTTAAAAATTAAGGACTAATAGTTCCAATCATATATCAACTACTAATTTGATATAATTGTATTTGATTTTAAGTTATTATAATGTATTATCAACCATGATAATTTGATTAAAATTATTGATTATAAACCCTGTAGTAATTTATGGACTCTCATGATTGGAACTCAAGATCTTTTTTTATCCTTTCAAGTAAAAAAATCGTTATCATGATGTTAAGCTTTAATGTGAGTATTATTCAAGTTTGGTGCTTGTCTAATCTCACACGGTAATGCACCTGAAAATGCAACACTCTAATAACATATTTTATAGTTTACTTCATTATTTCATAACCATGTTTGCTTCAAATATTAACACAAAAAGACTTGTTAGAAAGTCTCACTAATGCTATTTATAACAATAATAATGATAATACTATCAAATAACAACTAATACAGTTATTAAGTCCATATCCTTTATCTCATTATCTTTAAGAATAAATATTCATTTCAATCATGTTTTTTGATCTTATTATTTTTGTCATTCAAAACTTAAAAATTATAAGATTTTAAATGTAGATCAAACTAGTCTTTTTAAGTAGCAAATTAGTCCCTATCAAATATTGAAAATGACTAATTTAACTTATACTTAAAATTTTGGGACATTATAAAATTTTCAATTTTTGAGGGACGAAACTAATAAGATAAAAAATATAAAAAACTGAAATAAATATTTATTCTTTTTCATTTGATTTTGAGATAAAATATAATGTAGTATCGAAATATAATTTTTTTCCGATTGTAGTGGGTCTATTTTGAATTTGAAGAAGGGAACAATGAATGAGGAAAAGGTGGCATTGAATGATGAGTGATGTAGGGTATTGACACAAGAAACCAGCTTGTGAGAGAGCAGAGACTGAGTTTGGGTCAGAGATTCAGAACACCGTATGTGCCTTGTGATTCCATCTTTCCTTTTTTATTTTTATTTTTATAGTATTAATATTGAATAAAAATTCATGTTGATTTTTAAATTAACAACAGGAAATTCTTTAAACAATGTGGTTATAACATTTCTTAAGGATGTTTACCAAGGGAAAAAAAGTAGTTTTTGTTTTTAATAATTGTCAATCAATTTAGAACATTATTTATGATCAATCTCATTCTTGAATTTTGACTTACGTGTCAATTTGATCTCTAAAGTCTGAACTTTTTTCACTAGGTCAATTCTACCCTAACAAATAATAATATATAATCTATCATTATTTGTGTGTACGTGCACATTTGCTAGGATGGTAAAATATTAAGTTAATTTTGATGGATATATTCAAGTGAAATCTAACATCATATACAAATGGGTGAATAAAAGTGTTTATAACTGAAAAGATCTATAAAATTATTATTTTTAGGTTTTAATTTAAGATGTAGTGTCTCATTTATAATTTTCCATTTTTTCTATGTCTAGGTAATAATGAAATTCTCTCATCGTTTTGTTAAAGTTCCATAAAACCAATTGACAATAAGAGAAATTGCATGTATTTAAATTATGTCTAAGGGAATGAGTGAGACATATGATGTGAGACTTACTTCCAACCTGACTACTCCACATAAATAAAAAAAGTTAGGTTGTGACTATGTTGAAATATATTGTATCAAATAAATAATACTGTAGGTAAATATGAGAGATTATATTGTTTGGTTGATTTTAGTATGTTATTAGTTTCTAAGAATAAAAGAATTAGTTGGTTATTTAGTTTTGGTGTTAGATTAGTTAGTTTTTTTCCTTCCCGTTATGTAAAGAATTCAATGTTACTTTGTAAATCATCAATTCAATACTCATTCACTAAATGATTTTTTTTATTCTTTCTTTCTTACTTTATCATAATTCATGCATACCATTTTGACATACTATGATATCATATTAATATTTCATTTCGAAACTCATCTAAAATAAAAGAAGTAGACCAATAAATGAGGTAGACAATTTGATACTTACTTTGAAACTAGTTGGAGATTTTGCGGTTGCAATCAGTTGGAACTGCTTTCCTTTTCAGTGTATTTTCGTTTTGCTTAGTTTGCGTGAGGAATTGCACTTTCACATTCCACAAAAATGTTACAGATATCATTGCAGTTACTTTCCTTCACTCTTTCTTCCTTCCTTTTACATTATTCGCTTTGTTCGATGCTCTATGTTTTGGTATGAATTTAAATTCTCAATCTAACTCTTACTACATTCTTTAACGCACTAAATTTGTTCTGAAAAAAGGATGTTTTATAATTGAATATGTGTCAGAATATTTTTTAAGAGAGAAAAATATTTTTTTGTCTTAAAAAATAATATTCACAGTTATACAAATCCTAAACTTAGTTTTTCAATATCAACTTTCTTTGTTTAGGTGACATAGAGAATGTTGTAGCACACTCATTAATATAAGATATGATTTAATAGATATACACTAATAATGTAAGAGTTTTTTACATTATCAGTAAACTATTTACTATTGATTTGTTAATCATTATTGACTCTCAAATAAAAGTAATATAAATAAATGATAGATGATGTGATGACAGTGTAAAAACAATACATATATTTAAAATCGTTAATATATTATATAAGAGTCTAAGAAGAGTTTAATATATATGCTACTTCAAATATTTTGGACCAACTCAAATAAATACAATTAAGTAAAAGTAGTTGTATTTTCGGATGCTATCTTAATTTATTTCATATTGAATAAGTTCTAGTATTTGCTGAGTACTTCTTCTCTTTAGAAAAAGTGTATTAACTATTAACACAATCCTCATCAAAATTGATAATTTAAAAACCAAAGGAAAAAGTGTAGAATATACTTTTAATAAATATGACCTCATAAGGATACACTCTTTATCCAAATTGTTTGAGTGATTTGCCCTTCTCTATTTATAACAAAAGAATATATACATGAATCTCTTAATTTTAAGGATATAAAATTTGTGAGATAATACAATATATAATTAATCTACTTCAATGGTTTACACACCAACAAGACGTTGATCTAGTAGTATAAGAACCCGCTAGATTCTTAGATAGACTAAAATGTCGAAGATTCTATTACTGGGAGTGACATTTGTTGAAATAGGTAGCCTCATATCCCAAAAGAACTAAACTGATAGATACATTTGATTATACCAACAAAAAAACAAGCAAGTGTTAATAAGTTAGTTTAAACCTTTCATATAAAAACCTGAGCCCTGAAATCCCTTATAATAGCTTGATGATAAAATTAGACTTTCTTTATGTTGGTCACTGGGGACCCTCAAACCATCAGAGAACATATTGTTATTGGAGTATAGGAAGAATGAAGAGCTACAAATGAAACAGAACAAAAACTTTAAGATAATAATTTCATGAGTCTTCATAATGACACTTCGGTTCAGAAGTGTTGTGATTTCTCATCTATGATATGAATATGTATCAGGTGAGCATATAAGTACATCTTCCACTTTAACAGCAATATTCTGACACATTGATCAATAGATATGTTTAGGTAACAAATATCATTAGGCTGATGATTTTATAAGGGTACTGAACCAGAGAAAATAAGTCATAATGTCATAGCAACATGGAAACAATACCTTACATCAAATTTCATCTATTTTCTGATACCATGTTAAGGTTCCATCTCAAAAATAATTAGCTATGAGAGGGTAATCCAATAGTATTTAAACCATTCCCGAGACAATGAGGTAGGCAATGTGAGAGTTTCTTTCCAACAGTAACAATATTTCTATGACTAGTAACATATAACAACAATTAAGTCTTTATCCTATTAGGTGGGGTTGGCTACACAATCGAACGACACTATGATGCTCTATCATAAATCATGTTCATTTGATCTCTAAGTCTTTCTTTATCATTTCCCCTGTAGTTTGTCTTGATCTCCCTCTTCCTCTAAGAATTGGACTAGCTTCCATTAAATCTACTCTCCTTACGAGTGCTTCTACCGGCTTGCTCCACACAGATCCAAACCACCTAAAACACGACTTTGTTATTTTTTTCTACAATAGGAGCTACTCCAACTTTCTCCCTAACGCATTCATTTCTAATCATATATTGTCTAGTATGTCCATTCATTGCAACATTCTCATCTCTGCTATATGAAGTCTATTATCTTATTGACATTTTATCGCTCAACATTCAATCTCATAATATTGCAGGTCTTATAGCCGTGTATATGATAAATAACATGCTAACATAAAACTCCTATCACAGGCTTGGGCATATAAATGGATGGTACTACAAAAGGAAGAGAAGTAAAGAATTGTTATTTGTACAACCACTTTAAACACCAACACCATATAAAATAGGAATCTATACCTTGGTGTCACATATGATGTTTATTTTTGTTGTGCACAAATAAAGATCAATTAACATATTTGTGAAAAGGCCTTCAATGAGCAAGATCAGCCAAGTCATAAGATCTAGTAACAGCTTTGCACCAAGATTCCACTTTCTTTGTCCTCGCTTCCTCGGTCATTACCGGTCGGAAAACAATGCCATTCTTCATCTTATCATTAGAATCGAAGATAAAATCTTGCTTAAAAACTCCAACTGCTAATCCAGCAGCAAAGGCTGCTCCTCGTGCCGTTGTCTCGATGTCAGTGGGTCTAAGCACTGGATTTCCCGTCAAATCTGCCTGAAGATAATATTAACAAAAATATCATTAGTTATGTGACAAGTAACAAAATTGATTAAAAAAGAACATCTTTCCACATTTGAATTATGCAATGATACAGAACAATAAGTATACTTGATCCAAACTGCTATATAGTGCATCAACCTACTAACATAAACGTTTTCGATTGTCAAAACTTCTATGAAGTTAGGAGTTCCATTAAAGAAGGAGAGACACACGAAATCAAACATTTTCGAGGCCAACGGACATATTTTCACATAAAAGACAAGGTTAACAGAACTTGAGTGAAAAATGAGAATATTAACACTAGAGAGAGTTTAAGAATAGAATAGAGAAAAAATGCAATTAGTCGAAACCTGAATCTGCATCAACAGGTTGTTAACAGTTGCACCACCATCCGCTCTAAGCAAAAACTCATTCGACTCAACTTTCCCCGTATCTTTCTGCATTGAATCCAAGACATCTTTCACTTGAAAAGCTATGCTCTCAAGCACAGCTCTAGCAATGTGAGCCTTTTTCGTAAAACTTGTTATTCCGATGCAAACACCACGAGCATCCTCACGCCACCATGGCGCGAACAATCCACTAAAAGCGGGAACAAAGCAAACCCCTTGTGTGGATTCAACCTGTGATGCTAGCTTCTCTATCTCCTCAGAGCTAGAAATCAAGCCAGCATTGTCTCTAAGCCACTGCACTGCAGCTCCAGCAATAGGAACCGATCCTTCCAATGCATAACTAGTTTTAGCTTCCTTGCCAAGCTTGAAGGCTACGGTGGTTAGAAGACCATGCGTCGACTTAACTATCTCATCTCCGGTATTCATTAGTATGAAAGCACCTGTGCCATAAGTGCATTTAGCCTCCCCTCTACTGCATGCTTGTCCTAGCATTGCTGCATGTTGATCCCCTAAACATCCTGCAATAGGGACACCGGCAAATGGCCATCCAGCTGCAACGTTTCCGATAACTTCAGCATTGCTGACAATTTTAGGCAAAATTTCAGCCGGAATCCCAAGCTCCGTTAAGGTAGATTCATCCCAATCAAGAGTCTTGAGGTTCATCAGCATCGTACGAGACGCATTTGAAACATCGGTGACATGCAATCCTCCCTTCAACCCACCAGTTAATTGCCATATCAACCATGTGTCTATAGTTCCGAACAGGGCGTCCTTTTTCTTTATAGTTTCCTTAACTGCATCCACATTTTCCACCAACCAGAGAAATTTCAAGGCACTGAAATATGAACTTATAGGCAAACCACAACTCTCCGAAAAATGGCTTTTGCCGCCAGATAACTCCTTTTCCAATCGACTGTTCAAAAAATACAATATCAATTCTGACATTTTTTACAATATGATAGCATAAAGGGGTGACATTCAGCTTCAATAACTGTCAAGGGTGTTAAGATGTACAAATCATGAAATATTTACATACAAAATGATTTGTAAGTCAATGTTCAATTCATTAACTAAAAGTTACTTTCTTTGTTATATACTTGGCTACCTTTGATGTGTTCTAGATCAGTTCCTACTAAGGGTAAGGAGTGAAAGATAGTGTTTTTTGACCGGAAAGTGGTATATTTAACATACTAAAAGTTGTTTTAAAAAATCTATCTTTTATTCCTTAATCATATATGAAAATGATATGAGTTATTTCTCAGTATCTGTTTGCGAGTTGATTTTTGGAGGAGAATGAATGGAAAGGGAATGGTTGATAGTCGTCTTACAAGTATATTTCACGGCTCCCAAGCATTTCTCTTCCCTCAGTTACCCTCCAAACAACTAACTCGCAAGCAGACTCTTAGTCTCTAAGGATTGACAAACCTGCAAATAGCAGCGGTTCGAGTATCCATCCAAACAATGGCATTGTAAAGAGGAGCACCAGTTGATTTGCTCCAAACAAGAGTGGTCTCTCTCTGATTGGTGAGACCAATAGCCTTCAAACTCTTATCAACATTGAATCCATCAGCTGTGGCCTTATCCATAGCCTTAGTAACACAAACCTTAACACTTTCCACTATCTCCATTGGATCATGCTCCACCCATCTATAAATAAACACACATAACATATCAACATGAAATCAAAAACCCAAAAATGTTTTCCAAAAAAGAATCAAACTTTGAAGATGAGTTTACCTGCAAAATGGATCATACCATATATATGTGTGTCATGTGAATATGGAGTAATCAAAAGCTCACAAATAGTTTCCAAAAAAGATTCAAACTTTAAGGAAGGGGCTTGCTGCAAATCGATCATCAGATATGTTTTTTGTCACATGATTATATATGGACATAATTTATGAAAGAACATTACGGCATCGTTCGATTCATATTGTAAACCCCACCTAGTGAGACTAAGGTTTGGTGGTTATTGATGTATGGTTATATAACAATGATATACGGACATTTCCAAAACAAATACATAGACACAAAGTAATATATAAAAGAAACACCAATTTTGTATGAACCATTAAGTAAAATATCTTAATGAATTTCAATCTCTCTTTTCTACATGATCACATGATAAGAAAAAAACTTTTGCCTTTTTGGAATTGGATATATACCCATCTACTACCACCACTACACATCACAGATCAACATGAAATTTAAAAAAAAACATAAATATTTTCTAAAAAATAATCAAACTTTGAATTAAAAATGAGATTTGATCACTTACCCAGCTTGTGGGTAGAATTGAGTGAATTCAACTTGATGAGATCCAATGGGTTTAGCTGAACCATCATATATGATGAATCTGGTGCTGCTGGTTCCTTGGTCAATTGCACCAATAAAAACATCCTCTTTTGACATGTTTGTTTTTTGGTTTTGGTTTGTGCTGTGTCTTTTTTGGTTCTTCTTATAGAATGCAGATTTTACTACTTTGTATTTTTGTTTATACATTAGCATGTAATGTTTTAATGCACATATCAAAATGCATCATATAAATATCAAGTTTTTTACTATTATTATTAAAAAAAGGCATATAACAAAATGAACCGCTTAAGAATTGGATCATGATAGACTGAATTGGAAAACCAGATAGCAGATCTTACAGTCTCTGAGGTATTTTTGAAACCAACACAATGAAGTGAATTAATATTTAAACATACTTAAGGGTTTAATTTCCAACTTAAGAAAGTATGAGAGAAGTTTTGATATTAACCGAAAAAGAGAGCAGTCCAGTGTACAAGACTCCAACCTAGTAAAGTATGTAAATGATAGATATATACAGCATTATATTGTTTAGGTTTTGGTCACAAGACAAACAACCTTAGCAAGTGAAAATAAACAGAGTTGTCTGAAGAAATGGTGTTGCGATAGTGGCTCACCGGGATGGACATTGGTGTTGATGATTTAGGTCTGAATCCTCTCTAGTACCAGAGAGGAAACTACATCAAAAGTAATAGGAATAAATAATATGATAAAATATATTTACTCTTTAAATATCATAAATTGACAATTTTACCCTTGAGAGTAAAAGCAAAAGTAACATATTCTCGAGTAAGGAATGGTTTTAGTATCAAAGGATATTTTGGAGGGAAATTTTTAGAGATGGGTGTATTTAATTAAAATTGATGTAGAATTTTTTTTACACTTTCTCTAATTTGTTTTGGGTTCCAACATGTTACTTAGGGGAAGAGCTTTATTATATCTTCAATATACTTCCACTTTTTAAAACTGTCCAAAACTCACATTCATATGATTAATTTTCCTTCTGCAAATACAAGAAAAATGGAATATATAGAAACAAAATATCAAATTTATCTGATGAGTAAGATAACATACATGTAAAAAACTTATTCACTTCATTTTAGTCACTAAGACTAACCACTATGACTAGAAAAAGATATAAAGGTATAACTAGAAGTTAAGAGAATATTAAAAGAATGATGGATCGGTGCACGAGGCTCAGACTTGATTGGATCTGAGAAGGGTAGACGTATGTACGTAGTCTTACGACCAATCTGAACATTGCGCTGAGGCTATTTAGAAAGAAAAAAACAAATAAAGAAATAAAGATCAATAGACAGACTTGTGTGAAGGCCTTCAAAGAGCAAGATCAGCCAAGTCATAAGATCTAGTAACAGCTTTGCTCCAAGATTCCACTTTCTTTGTCCTCACTTCCTCAGTCATTACCGGTCGGAAAACAATAGCATCCTCCATTTTCTCCGTAGAATCGAAGATATAATCTTCTTTAAAAACACCGATAGCTAATCCAGCAGCAAAGGCTGCTCCGCGTGCCGTTGTCTCTATGTCAGCAGGTCTAATCACTGGATTTCCGGTCAAATCGGCCTGTAGAACATTATTAACAAAAACATCATCAGTTATGTGAAAAGTAACACAATTGGTTAAAACATAACATATTTCCAATTAGTCCAAACCTGAATCTGCATCAATAGGTTGTTAACGGTTGCACCACCATCCACTCTGAGCAAAAACTCGTTGGATTCAACCTTACCCGCATCTTTGTGCATTGCGTCCAACACATCTTTCACTTGAAAAGCTATGCTCTCAAGCACAGCTCTAGCAATGTGAGCCTTTGTTGTAAACCTTGTTATTCCGATACAAACACCACGAGCATCCTCGCGCCAATATGGTGCAAACAATCCATTAAAAGCCGGAACAAAGTAAACCCCTTGGGATGATTCAACCTGTGATGCTAGCTCCTCTATCTCCTTAGAGTTAGAAATCATGCCGACACTGTCTCTAAGCCACTGCACTGCAGCTCCAGCGATAGCAACTGATCCTTCGAGTGCATAGGTGGTTTTAGCTTCCTTGCCAAGCTTGAAGGCTACAGTGGTTAGAAGACCATGCGTCGATTTAACTATCTCATCTCCGGTATTCATTAGTATGAAAGCACCTGTGCCGTAAGTGCTTTTAGCCTCCCCTCTCCTGCATGCTTGCCCTAGCATTGCCGCATGTTGGTCCCCTAAACATCCAGCAATTGGGACACCGGCGAATGGCCATCCGGCTGCAACGTTTCCTATAATTTCAGCATTGCTGACAATTTTAGGCAAAATCTCAGCTGGAATTCCAAGCTCCTGTAATGTTGATTCGTCCCAATCAAGAGTCTTGAGATTCATCAGCAATGTACGGGAGGCATTTGAAACATCTGTAACATGCAATCCTCCCTTCAACCCACCGGTTAATTGCCAGATCAACCACGTGTCGATCGTTCCGAACAGGGCATCCTTTTCCTCGACAGCTTCCCTGACTGCATCCACATTCTCAATCAACCACAGAAGCTTCAAGGCACTGAAGTACGAGCTTATTGGCAAACCACAACTCTCCACAAAATGGCTTTTTCCCCCAGATAGCTCCTTTTCCAATCGACTGTTCAAAAAAATCCAATTTTATTTCAGACAATAAAATGACGTAAAGGGGTGACATTCAGCTTCAAACATGGATACATATGCATAGTACAAGCCCATGAAACAATCAGAATATGTAACAAACAAACAAGTTTGTATATAAAAGGAGTATTAAGATGATTAATTTGAAATCAAATTACCTACCAAATTTGTCAAGAGTGTCAATTTTCAATTCTTAAACTTAGAGTAATGCCTTTTCCGAAAATATTTGATATATACTCTAGACTTGGCTACCTTTGATGTGTCCTGGAACAGTCCCTACTAAGGGTAAGGATTGAAAGATAGAAGATTTTCTTAGCCTTTATCCCACTGAGTGAGATCGGCTACATGGATCGAAAGACGTCATAAAACTGCTTTATTATAAATCATGTTCATCGACAAAGTATTGATCTGTAGGAATTGTTTCGTAGTTTATAAGGATTGACAAACCTGCAAATAGCGGTGGTTCGAGCATCCATCCAAACGATGGCATTGTAAAGAGGAAGACCGGTTGATTTGCTCCAAACAAGAGTGGTCTCTCTCTGATTGGTGAGACCAATAGCCTTCAAATTCTTATCAACATTGAATCCATCAGCTGTGGCCTTATCCATAGCCTTAGCAACACAAACCTTAACACTTTCCACTATCTCCATTGGATCATGCTCCACCCATCTATAAATAAGCACACATAACATATCAACATGAAATTAAAAACCTAAAAATGTTTTCGACAAAAGAATCAAACTTTAAAGATGAGTTTAGTTTACCTGCAAATGGATCATCTCATACATATTTTTTTCTTGAAATGTAATTAGTAAAATCTTTTTTGTCTATCTCTATTCTTCTCCGAAAAAAGATCCTCTCTCGTACTGGAGGGTCTAGTATCAGAGGTTTTAGATTATTTTTAAATAATTTTTTTTATAAATCATCAAACCCATTTTTTAAGTAACATTCCAGTGAAGGCTACAGTACTGGAGAGGATCCAGACCAGTATTTTCCGCAGTAGTTCACGCTAGATTTATCTAGCACATGAAATTAAAAAAACCACAAATATTTTCAACAAAAAAACCCAACTTTAAGGATTGGACTTGCTGCATTTGTATAATCTCATATATTTGTTTCACATGTTTACATAAATAAGATACATAGACACAAAAGGTTAATTATAAAAACACCAATTTTGTATGAACCTTTGAGTAAAACATCTTTATGAATATCTATCTATCTATCTTTTCTACTTGATCACATGATAAGGAAAAAAACTTTTCAGAAATGGTTACTAACCCATCTACTACCACCACTACACATCACAGATCAACATGAAATAAAAAACCCAGAAATATTTTCCAAAAAAGAATCAAACTTTGAATTGAAAATGAGATTTGATTCCTTACCCAGCTTGTGGGTAGAATTGAGTGAATTCAACTTGATGAGATCCAATGGGTTTAGCTGAACCATCATAAATGATGAACCTGGTGCTGCTAGTTCCTTGGTCAATTGCACCAATGAAAACATCCTCTGTTGACATGTTTGTTTAACTAACTCTGTGTTGTGTGTTTATGTCACTCTTTTTGTTCTTCTTCTCTGTTTTTTGTTCAAAGGAATATAAAGATATTGGATGAGATTTCACTTGAGTTGGGCTGAATAAATAGAACTAGAAAGATTGTTGATTTTAAGCAAAATTTAGTATATATTTAATGGATAAAAATATCAAATTTATATGTTTCGTCATCTTGTTTGTGATGTATTTGCCGTTCTACTATGGAGAGCATCTTAGCTGAATAAATAGTATTATATATATTTATTCAATGGTATTGTAAAAACTTATACTCACTCATTGGTATTGTTTATGGACGTAATATTTATCCACAATTATTATACAGATTTATATATATTCAATATATTATTCATTATTTATTTGTATTATTTTTTATTAAAAATCAACCGTACTTTAAAAATGAATAATAGATAATAATCTGAAAGTGTATAAAACTCTTATTTTATTGTGAGTAGACTCTTAGTTCTTTTGTTTCTCATATGTATTCTCACACTAAAGGCAGTCATGTTCGAGTTGGGAACATCCATAAGTATATGGAACTAACTCTCTTAACATATATTTTTTCATCTACAAGACTCGAACCCAAAATTTTACGAAATAAAAATCAAATATATATCATTTGAACCAACACTCGGTTTTGGTAGTAGACTCTTAGTTTACATATGTTAATTAATGCAATTTCATGGTACTCATTGTTTTTATCGAATTGGATGATTATTGAGGAAACAAAATTTGTCCATATATTTATGTACCATATTAATAATATCTATTAAAGAAATTGTGGCGTTGTGATCAGATTTGAATTCATGCTTTTATGGACAATGAATTATTTTTTTACCAACAATGTTCAACTTTAATGGAAGGTAGGTGTGTGAAACCATAAATTTGTATACTATAATTAATTATATGGTATGATATGTGTAACTGTATATTAGTTATTATATTAAATATTTTTAATAAAAGTGAAATTATGATGAAAATTGAACATTTCTTATCTAACCTTTTTAATAGCAGAAATATTTACCGGTTAACCAAATAAATATGTTGGTCTAGTAAAAAGTAAAAATATTATTTTCATTTATAAGTACTTTCTTATCATCCTAGGAACAAAGTAAAGGTTTATTAATTAAAAATAAAATATTTGTAGCCTAGGTACACAAAATGGAAGTTGTTATGATTTTGCTCCACTTGGTTGGTTTTTATTGAAATCAACACTCTTTTTAATAATATGTGATAATTTCTTCCACCCATAATTTTTTAAGAGAAAAAAATATATGAAGAAAGTTTTTTACATTGTAGAGAATAATGTATCTCCTTATGTTAGGAGATAACTTATTTCCTCCCGCCAATAAAAATGTGACATGTGTGTTATTTTGTTTATTTTAAAAAATATTTTAATAGAAAATGATGAAACTTGACACATGTTATGATTTCACTGGCAGGAGGAGATAACTTATCTCCTTATACCAGAAGATACATCATTTCCTATATTTTACACTAACAAAATATATATATATATATATATATATATATATATATTACACTTACCTTTTTTTTTGTGGTGGAATTTCCACCTAATTGGACCGAACATGTGTACAGGTCAACCACTAATTTTTTTATGATTATCATTTATGCATAATAAATTAGAATGGTCCATTAATAGATAAATGACTATGTCAGAAGGTGAATAATAAAAAAGTTAGCAAATTTGAAATGTGAATATCCACCTATATATATTGGATATAATTTTAACAATTCTAACATGGAACACAGTCATCACCATGAAAAAATGACTATGTTAGATGTAAAGTTATGGATAATGTATGTGGATTTGCATTTCCTGATTTCTGATATTAAGTATTTAATTTTTATAAATTTATTTTATAAAATTTATTATTATATATTTTGTATTGATTTCATGTGATATTATAATTTTGTGATAAAATATTGAAACTTTCATCAATATGTATTTTAACTCTCATATTTTATCATGTGATAAGGGGCGGATCTTCTCTAGGACAGGTGGGGGCAGTTGCCCCCCTCAAATATTTCAAAAAAATATTATAGAGATATTGTTTTTGGTATATTTTAAAATTTAACAACAAAACTTAAGGATAAGAGTGTAATATTTATATATTATTAATGTAAAAATTTATACACATTCACTACATCATCCATCATTCATTTAGACTAATATTTTTAAAGAATTAATAAAATTTGAATGTGAATGGTAGGTGATGAAGTGAAAAAATATAAAATTCATATATTGTTAGTGCATATATTCTTCTCTCAAAGAATATTCTACACGACTTATTGGACAAGAAAAAATTCAATATTCTCTTCAAAGCTCTCACCTTTTATGAAGTTTCACTCTCTTTAGTATCACATGACATATTCCCCTCTCCTAATGTCTCTTTAGATAACTCTCCAACTCAAACCCATTTATTTTTTCACCTTAAAAATGTTATATTTGCTCTTTATAAATCAGTTTTCTTCAATTGTTTTTTTCATGACATATTATCATATGTCTATGAAGTCATGACATGATTACTTATGATTTGTTTGTTTCTTGCATCAAATTTTATTCATAGACGTTGTTATTCTTTGTTAGTAAACTATTTTTTTTATTAATTAACTTTAGTTGGGTTATTCCATTGCTATGTATGATATTCTTAATTTCGTTATTTCTATCTTTATATATTTTTCTCTTAAAAAAATATTTGTATCAATCTCAAGCATACATTATTTTGATTCTCTATTTGAAAGGATTGAAAAACTAACTTTATGCTCGATTCTTCTGAGTTTAAAATACATATAATGTTTATAAGAGATAATGAACTTATTTGTGCTTAGGAATATTTGCAATTTCTTCATAGATTTGTTATGTTATATTTTTATCATGTTTCTTGGGAATTTAAACATGAAAGAATAACTCATTTTTACATTAAAAATTTATATATATTCTAATGATTTCATATGTTATTTATGTATAAATCATAATGCTACCCCCTCTAAAATTACGGTCAAGATCCACTGCATGTGATGTGTGTGAAAATATTATAAATAATAGTTAATAAAAAAGCAAAATATGCAAGTAGAAATTACATGAGGTAGGATGTTGCATCTTGTTTTAACTTTTATAGTTAATTATTTAGTAAATAGATAAATAAAAATTATACTATGTAAGTAATTACATCATGTTTTTAGAAATTAAAAGCTGAAAATTTTCTAACGCTAAAGTATGTTTATATACATTAAATAGAATCATTCTTAAATCTTGTCTACATAACACATAATATTATTTCAAATCAAGAAAATCATTATTCAAATCTTAATCAATTTAAACTAATTAATTTCTCAAATATTTCAAATTATTCATATATAATTAATAATATTTTTATCCAGCATATATAATTATAGATAAAGCAATATAGGTTGTGAATATTTTAGAAGTGATTTTTTAATGAATGAAATTAAATAAATAATTTCATTGAAAAATAATCACAAACATGGTTTAATTCAGATTAAACACATTAAAGTTCCCAAGTGAAGCACCTTGCTACCTTAATTCTCCATCAACATTTTTTCACTTCTCTCTCAGCATTATACTCTTCAGCAATCAAGGTATCTTCTTTTTCCTTTGCTTCATTAAATAACATATTCCTTCTTTTTTCTACATATTGTGTGATTTTTACACTTAGAAATGTTACCATTGTGTTAGAGGCCAAAGATGTAATTTTTATGTGTAAAAAGTGATATTTTTTTAGATTTTATTTTGTGTTTCTGCAATTATCAAGATTGAGGGTGTGTTTGGGCAATCAACTTAATTATATAAGCTTATAGCTAAAAAATTTACAGTCGCGTTTATTTTGAAAATAACATTGCTTGTAACAAGCTTAATTTTTCTTTAATCTACTATCTATATATAAGAAAACATAAAACACTTTACCCGTGCAAATACACGGGTATCTTACTAGTTTAAGTAAGATGTAAGATACCTCTTAAGAATATTTGTGAAATAAATTATAATGAAAGTTGAACATTTCTTATCATAATTAATCTTTTTAGTAGCAGAAATATTTACCAACTCACCTAATAAATATGTTAGTCTAGTAGAATGAATTATGGGTTTAAAGTAGTTGTTTGTAGAGAGTTTTGTTATTATAAAGTTTTCTAAACTAATAATCAATTATATGTATGTGTGACTTTTCAAGTTGATAAAAAGCTATTAGTTCATATTTCTTATAATAGTTTGGTTTCAAATTCCATCTCAGATGTATCGGTAAATAATTTATAAGGAGTAATTATAGTTTTGTATTATGATATTTTAACCTAAAAATCAAGTACGAATTGAAAAAATAAGATGTAATTGTTGTCTACAAAATATATAAAAAACGCATATAACCCTTGCAAGAATCTTTAGGTTACTTTTTTATAAAGATGTATTATTTTCATTTATGAGTACTTTCTTATCTATCCCAGGAATCAACTAAAGTAAAGGTTTATTAATTAAAAATAATAACATTTGTAGCTCTACGTACACCAAAATGAAAGTTGTTATTATTTTGCTCCACTTGGTTGGTTTTCATTAAAATCAATCAACCCACTTTTTAATAACATAAAAAATAAATATATTAATATTATATGAGTTTTATACATTGTCAGTTTATCATATATTATTTATTTATAATTATTATTGATTTTCTAAAAATGTAATAGAAATGAAATATGGATAAAGGAATAAATGTGTATAGATCTTTATATATTAACAACACATAAATATTATAGACTGTTTTAATAGTATCTTACTATTTCTTCCACCCATAATTTTAATAAAAAGATGGAAGAAATGGTTAATGAGATATAAAGTGTCAACTCATATTCTTATTTTTTTGGTATTGAATATTTAATTTTCATATATTTTATTTTGGAGAATTATATTACATTTTTAATATTGAGTGTATATGATATTATATTTTTATGTTACTCTTGTTATAGAAAAGATGATAGAATCATATCTTATTTAGACATATTTGGAGGAGACTATTATAAGCCCTCCTAAGGAAAGTGAATCAAAGAAAAACTATAGGCAAAATCATTTAGATATCAATGATTTATTAAATTAATATTTTTGTAGATTAACTTTAATCACTAATTATTTGAGTTAACCTTTTATAGAGTTGCCTCTTTAAGATTAACTAGGTATACTTTGTGATGGATGATTTTTGTGTGATTATCTTATCTACTTTATTTACTAAAATAATTTTTAATTATTTGGATAAAAATAAAATGTTGAAGGCTTTTGTTGCATAAATATAAAGCACCGCAACCTTTTTTCTTCTTGGATTAATTGAAGTTAATTTTTTACACTCTACCACATCTGATTTGTAAGGGTCACAACTTTAGAAAAGAAAAAGAAAAAAGATCAATCACCCTTACCCAATAAGGCACAATGTGAGATATATGTTTGTAAAAAGAAAAGAAAAAGAATCATTTATTTATATATATATATATATATATATATAAATGTGGGGTATATTAATTTTGTTTCTATGTTGAATGGGGTAAATTAAAGACAAACAAAGAAATAATTACCAACATGTAAGTTCAAGTGGTACATGTTTGATTTCCTTTAAACAATGTTTCAGGTTTGAGTCTTGTAAATGAAAAAATACACACTGGAAAAACCTCACATACTTATAAATGTTCTCGATCATAATTACCTTAAGTGCAAAGATACATGTGGGAAACAAAAAAACAAAACAAATAATTGAATCACTAACACCATGAAAGAGGTACTCTTGTCTTCACTTATGTATAGGTTAACACTAGACTCTGTCAATTTACTTTTTTTTAACATATTTTATAAAGTTAAGGGATAGACTCACTTTGTTATGGGTTATGACTTTATAGAAGTTAATTTTTTTTGTAGAAACAGTAATCTTGAAACTATCAAGCTTTTATAGTGTTATATTTAATCTAAAAATATGACTTTAATGTTGATTGTTTATAAAATAGGTTTGAGTAAATTACACTAGCACCCCTAAGTTTTAGTGAAATTGTATAAATCATCTCTCACTTTTTATATTTTCATAGTTTTTATATTTTCATTACATGGACCACCCCTGTATGAGAAATATGTGTAATATTTTAAACAAAAAATACGATAAATACAATTAATTAAACAAAACATGATATATTGTTGAGACAAGTCCAAATAATATACAAATCAATGTATTTTCATTATTTTTTGTTACAAAATTCATCAATGGTTATAAAGAAATTTTGTTTAAATCGCTCTTATACTTTATCGTAACGAACCAAAAATAATTAAGAGTTATTGACTCATATATTATTTGAAATTCTCTCCACAATGTATCATATTTTGGTTAACTTAATTGCATTTATCACATTTTGGTTAACTTATTTTTCGTGCATGGATGGTCGGTGTAATGAAAGTATAAAAACTAGAGGGGTTTGTATAGGTGTAAAAAAGTGGGAGGTATTTTATGTAATTCTGCTAAAACTCAGGGGTGTCAGTATAATTCACTCAATAAGTTTTAAGGTTTTTTTTCGTAAAACAGTATAGTATTGATTTTACGTTATATGCCGTACACACTAGTAAAACAAGTTACTAAGTGTTTTATTTTTACATGTGTAGTTATGTATCCTACTTATATAAAGTCTTGAAGAATGCTAGATTACTTGTTAGTTTTAAGTAGAGTAGAATTTGATTTATTGATGTTGGTACAATGAAAGTGATCTTTGTGTAATACTAATTATAAACAATCAAATAAAGTGTATAGAATAAAAATAGAAGAGAAGAAATAAGATAATATGATAACATGGTTCAGTCAATTTTACCTACATCCTCAAGAGCGTTGAGCGGCTATAAGACCACATAAATTGATGTATAAAATTACCAAATTGGATGTTGCCAACAATTAAAAAGAGGTTATCGAATCCATAAGTATAAATTATGTCAATCAAAAAAATTAATGATATAGATTTTAAATTATTTTTAAATATAAGAAATTTATAATTCATCAAGCCAATTTTTAAATTATATTACTGGAGTTTCCAGTTGTTAGACTAGATTGTGACTGAGGAGCTTCCAACCATCGGGGAGTTCCATGTTACTAGACATAAGAAGAGTGAAGAGTCATAAGTGACACACCACGTCTTGAACCAAAACCTTAAGACATTAGTTCCATAGGTCTTTTCTACTTGTAAACTTTTTCACTCATTTCATATCAAATGTGGGATTTCACACTTGAATAAAGCCAATAATCTCTCCCTTAAGTGTGAGTACCACACACTTCCCAGTCCGCTCTCCTTTAAGTCTACCATGTCTTAACCAAACTATCGGCTCTGATATCACTTGTTGGACTAGACTGCGATTGGGAAACCTCCAACCATGAGGAAGTTCCATTGTTACGTACGGGGTATGAGAATAGTAGAGAGTCATAAGTGAGATACCACGTCTTGAACTAAAACTATTAAGACATTAGTTCTATGATCATTTTCCACTTATAAACTCTTTCATTAATCTCATCGTATCTAATATGAGACTTCACACTTGAATACATCCAACACCAAATAAATCTCCATTTATAGGCATAGTCCATAGGTCTTGTATTCGTGTAATAGGCCAAGCCTAGTGTGGCCTATTGTCAACCTAGGATTGGTTTGCTCTAGTGTTCTGATCTATTCTTATTCTTAGTTGTGCTTCACAACCAATGACTATATGCTCAACCTCTATAACATACTAACAATTCAACAAATATATCATCACTAAATGTACATATAAGCAATTAAACCATTAACCTGAATTAAAGATGACAAAAATTCCTAACATATGAGTAGTCGCTAAAATTCTAGTGACTGGTACCCATAAAAACAGTTCATGAGTATGAATGAATATCATGATATCCTCCACTACATGGGTATCCGCATATTTATAAATTTAGTTTTTAATTAAATAATTTATATATATTCTACTTTTTATTATCTTATAATTATATATTATCAATTTATTATAAAATAAGTAATTGAAGTATAATGACAAGTTTAACATTTACATAAATTTCATTATTCATATAATAATAATTTTATATATATTGATTATTAAAAAATATATGAATATATATTTAAACGCAAAAACATGTTGGGCACCTGCGAAATACCCACTACCTGTGTGGATATCCGCAAATTATGTGAGTATGGGTATGAGAAAATACTATACTCATTTCATCCCGTTGTCATCCTTATTATGAATGTAATAACTCTCATAAGAGGAGTTGTGTTTAATTATTCTTTTTACATTAATAGAAGTTGGTTTTAGCAATATAAAATTAACAATATATTCTTTTCCATTCCACCGTGAATGATATTATATGTGAAAATATATATAATATAATGAACATCTTTGTTTATATTAATTTTTATATGAAATTAATTAACTTAAATTTATTTTTTATTGCTTTTGAACTCACAAATAAATAATAATCATAAACATGGTACGAAAAGAAAGAAGAAACATAATTACTTAAAATTACAATAAAATTTCAAATGATAAATAAATTAAAAAGAAAAAAAAAACACATTTGTAGAAGTAGGATGGTTATCTATACTACTTAATAAAGAGTAAACACAAAATAATCATTCCATCATGATGTAATTTGTGATTCTCTATTTTGTCCTCATTATCTTCTTATTCCTACAAAAAAATCATATAACATTATATTCTTATTTTACCTTCATTGTCTTCTTATTTGGAAAATGTTTTTAAAAAAGTTAAACATTATATCAATCGAATAAATTCGATCGTAAATTATAAATATTTAACACGAAATACTATATTTATCATTTATAACTTACAAATTACATATTACAGATAATAAGAAATGAAGGTGACAGACACATCAGTGATAGTCAATGTGCTAGTAAATATAAAAGTAGTTGTCCAATGCAGGTTGAGAAAAAGACATATAATATTAATAATTTTATTTTATAGACAAAAAGTATTATATATTAAACTTATATTATATATGTAGTTTCAAAAATATTACTCAATATTATCATAAATAAATTATTTATTAATGTAATATTTAACAACAAAAAACTGTCTTTAAAAATTATAAATACCACGTAATTACCTCTTTTTAATTAGTTCATTTATGTTTTTTTAAATATATTATTCGTAAATTCACATTTCTTTAATCTCAGTTTTCTTCAATTTTCAATCATATTAAATAATAAAATTATTATTCTTTCTTTTTCATTCAGTAGATTCAGTGGTATAAAATTTTTAAAATAATAAAAAATTAAGAATTCAATTCTTGAAACTCAACAAATAATCAGAAGAAAAAGAAAACTCTTTCGCGGAACATTGCGTAAGAGATCGCGTTATTCTATAGCAAAGGCAACAAAGTGGGACCCACATGTCTCATCATCATCAAAAAGTGGATAAACTCAATTCCTTTCCAACTCCAAACCAACCGAATTCGCCACGTGTCTTCCATCCATTGCTTCGGATCCAGGCTCGGCTCCCACACTTTTTCACCACTCCATAGATACAGAGAAAGAGAATGAGAAAACCTTCATTATCGATCATCGCTTAGTTTCTTCTTCTTCTTCTTCTTCGATCATGTTACGGTATACTTACTTTCTCAATCTTACTTTTTCTCACTCTCTATTTATTCTTTTATTTCAATATCATCGTGAATCGTTTCTTTTTTTTCTTTCTATTATTAGAACCACGTTATTTGAAATTTTGAATCACGTAATAATTGGATTATAATTTACGTCAATTCATAAAATACATCAAACACAACAAGTAATATGATTCTTGTTCAAAATTGTTGATCATGATTTATTTTATCAATTTTTCTTTTTTATTGATTAATTTTACTTACTATCTATTACTAAGTGAGTTGTTATTCTCATTTTCATGGTTTGTGAGTCTCTCAATCATGGATATGATATGGAACACAGATATCTTAGATACACGAAATATCATAAGTTTCGAGAGTTAGCTTAGTTGGTAGAACTGCGAGATATTAAGTATGAGTGTCTGAGTTCAAACCCCTTCCACCATGAAAAATGAAGAAGAGAAACAATTTCGTCTATAAAAACACAAATATGAAAAATGAAGAAGAGAAACAATTTCGCCTATAAAAACACAAATATGTCAAAATTTCAAAAGTGAAGGTATATGACTATAGGAAGCGACTCACGTAAGAACAGTGCGCTATTGTGAGAAATGTGAACAATTAATATGGACTATTTGATCTTATTTGAATGGTCAAGATTAAAATATACATGCATATGACTATCATGTGATCATTAAGTAACTTTTAATCCTAACCATCCATCATTGGTTTTAAGGCCCAAACTTACCGTTCTCACAGTTTTTATATGAAAATTGTTTCCACTTGAGTCGCTCCCTATGACTATATATGAGATAAGGTCACCTGCAAAATGGTTGATGGATTTATAAAATTTAATCAATTCAGTTGATTTTACAAAATAGCGTATTTTCATTACCTCAGGAGAATAGCTAATGAAAGAAACTTGTGAAAATAAACTATTGTTTAGCTTATTTGAATAAGGGCTTAATTAAGTTGTTTTCTGGTGCACATATAAGGTTATCATAAAAATACAAATATTAAACCTAAATAAATGAATAATGTTTTTAAAGGTGTTGTATTTGACTTGTTGAACTATACGATGGGAGTTAAGTAGTTATATCACTTATATGATTACTATATTGTATACTGAGTTGCTGTTAATTTCAGTCGTTTTGATATTTGGCTATATAGTGGATGATGAGGGTTGATGTTGGAAAATTTGAACTCTTAAGAGAATGATCAAGCATGCTGAAAATTTATTCAGATGTATCGTGATTCTTCTATTTTTTGTTACAGGGTATGAGGTTGATTGAGTATATTTTTGGTTATTGAGTGGATTACACTGCCAGTGCTATGCTGCAATTTGTGTGCATTTATTGATTACGAGATATTATGGGGGGAGCCTGTTCAAGGAAGCAAGACAGGGGTAATGAAGATAGTTCTCGTAGGGCACTTTTGCCAAGATTTTCCAAAAGTGGGAGTTTGAGATGGTGGGCATCCTCATTTTCTTGTCCATCGGTAGACATCCAGTTACGAAAGGGAGAATGTCCATCACTGCTGGACTTGTGCATCTTGAAAATAAATCAGGTAAGCTTTGTCCACATTATTTATGTTTTGTTTCATAGTTACTAAATTCGCTCATTACAAGTTCACCTTAAAAGAAAAGTACATTAATAATATTGTAATAAGTGATGAATGGCACAACCAAATCCAAATGAACTACATACCTGTACCCATATTGTGTTCCTAGTAACTATGTTATATTTTGGTCTAATCATTGCAATCTTTATTCAACAGGATATTGATAAGTATGATACATTCTCTATGCTGTCACGGGATATAAGTCAGCAAATTTTTAATAAATTGGTATTCTCCCAGCGTCTGACTGATGTTTCCCTTGAGGCATTTCGCGATTGTGCTCTCCAAGTAAATAATTTCTGGACCTGGTTAATTATGTCTTCTTGATCTAAATGGTTAGTGTTTTAATTGCTTTTATTACAGGATTTTTACTTAGGAGAATATCTCGGTGTCAATGATGCTTGGATGGATGTCATCGCATCTCAGGGTTCATCGTTGCTTTCTTTAGATCTTTCTGGGTCTGATGTCACTGATTTTGGGCTGACTTACCTGAAAGATTGTGAAGGTCTCATGGCTTTAAATCTAAATTACTGTGACCATATTTCAGATCATGGACTGGAGGGCATCAGTGGTATTGTATTCTTTCTATTTCCGTGTTTTGGAATGACAGTGTATACATCTGCAATTACTCATTTATTTCTATTTCATTGGTTGTTGGCCCCCTGACGTCTTTTTTATATATTTTGTTCATCTTAACAAAATATCACCAATATTCCATGTTTTGGGTAAATTGTGTATATGGATTTCCGTGGAATCTACTTTTCACTTCACTTGGCAACTTATTAATAGTTAGTCAGGCACACTCATTTTGCCAGTTCATACAAATATTTCTTTTATGCCGATATCTACAACATATTTTCTTAAAGAGTTTTCAAAAAAGAATTCTTAGTTAGTAAATTCCATTTGAAGTAATTGACCAAGTAACTGGTTAATCAAGTCAATGAGTGTTTAACCATTGATCACTGTTTGAATATCATTAATCACTTTATTAGCGCATATAATAGTGTTTAATCACACAGATAATATGTGACATGTCACCAGCTGGTTGTTACTTAATTTGTTAAGCATCTTGTTAGCTAGTAAGGCTTCTGCAGTATGTTACATTTATGATATTGCTTATGGCCTGAAGCTTTGTCCATAGGTTACTTTTACCTCAAGGTTTATGAGAACTCTAATACAATATTCCAGGTCTGTCAAGCTTGACAACTTTGAGTTTTAAAAGAAACGACTCAATATCTGCTCAAGGAATGAGTACCTTTTCTGGTCTTGTTAACTTGGCCAAATTGGATTTGGAGAGATGTCCTGGGATTCATGGAGGTCTTGTTCATCTTCAAGGTTGGTTCTTAATGTAATTTTGTGTGGACAGTAAAACTATTAACTAGCGCTCATAAAACCCTTTTATATGGATTAAGTGATGAAGGAACTCTATTACTGTATTTGTGCTATTCTAGCATGAATTGAACCAAAATTATTTACATGTAACCTCAATCCAATGATTTTGGTCCATAACTTTCAGGTTTGACCAAGTTGGAATCTCTCAATTTAAAGTGGTGTAATTGCATAGCAGATGCTGATATGAAGCCTCTATCAGGTTTGTTGCATCTTGCTTCCTTTAATCACAGTTGCTGAAAATTTCACCAAAGTTCTAGACTTTCTTTTATGCAGTTATTCCATTTTCTACCATGGATTAGGTCATTTTCAGATTATTGGTATCCTCTGTCCATGAATGGTTTTATATCTCTGGAAAAGAAAGATTGTGTTGGAAAACCTGTGCGTCCTTGTGTATATAGAAGTGTAATCATTGTCTTAGTAGATACATGGTTCCATAGTTAACACTACAACTTATTTAACTCAATTTGATTCCAGAGCTTGCAAGCTTGAAAAGTCTAGAGATTTCTTGCAGTAAAGTCACTGACTTTGGCATCAGTTTTCTCAAAGGTACTGTGCCGTACCATGTATTATTTGATGTCCCAAAGCAATAAGGATTATATGATTTAAACTTTACCAGGTAATCTTATGTGTTTTGTGTCAACAAAGATTTATATTATTATGTAATAATGTGTGTTTACGATATTTTTCTCTCTTGGAGAGTGAATCTTGAAATAGATAGGTTCAACCTTGCATTTTTGTCTTCATCTGTGTGTGTGACTGACGATGCAAGGGATGACTGTTGTTTTTTGTGATGGCAAGAAATTTGAGTGTAACAAGATTTTCTTGAACTGAGTTATCAATTTAACGTTTTTTAGGAATGCATATTGTCGTATACAATTATCTGATTATTGTTTTTGAAATTAGATGTTTTATTTTGTAGGTCAATTTGGTTGATCCTTGTTTACTTATTATTTGTTTGTTTTTAATGAAAATTCAGTTAGATACTTGATAGGAATAGAAAGACTAAACCTATGATTAAAAATGTATATAGAAGAGGGAAGAGGAAAGTTTGGCTAGATAAATAGCAAAATTCCTTCTTTACCCTAGGTAGTTAATTTGGTTAGAAAATAAAGTCTATAAATGGAAAGGTTGGTTAGGTAGTTAGTTAGTTAGAAATTGATTCATTCTGATTTAGGAAATCAGAGAGGGATTGGGGATTATGGAATCCTCACATTGTGCTTAATCTTCTTCTTCATTGTATCTTTTCTTCTTCTATCAATAATACTCATAGAACCCTTACAGAATCTTGTTGATTCTGTGTTAGGGGCATATTTTTTCTTATTCTCTTATTAATTCTTAATACCAGTGCATAACACTGGTATCAGAGCACCTTTCTTGGTGCCTGAGGTGTGGAACCCTATCGCCACCGCTGCTGAATCCAAGTTTATGGTGTCAACCAGAAGTATGGCAAAAGAGGGAGAAGACGGATCCCACGAACGTGATGAGTTGCGAAAAGAAAGGGAAGAAATTCGACTCAAATTGGAACTGAATGAGGCTAGAATGAACAAGACGGAGGAGTTGCTTGCCGCCATTGCTGAGAAATTAGGGATTTCAAGAAAAGGGGCTTCGAACGAGGAAATCAGTGAGAATGGTGAAGAGGTTGACAGTAGGAAGAGCTTTCACGGGGTGAATCGTTGGCGTAAACTGGAAATTCCAGTTTTTGTGGGTGATGATGCGTTTGGATGGGTACAAAAATTGGAAAGGTATTTTGATCTCAGAGCTCTAACAGAAGCGGAGAAGATGCAAGCGACGTTGGTAGCTTTGGAAGGTAAAGCCCTAAGTTGGTTCCAATGGTGGGAGGGGTGTAACCCATCACCTACTTGGGAAAGGTTCAAACTCGCAGTGGTAAGAAGGTTCCAACCTTCGATGGTTCAGAATCCTTTTGAGTTGCTCCTGTCTCTAAAACAAGAAGGGAGTGTAGAAGTTTATGTTGAGGAGTTTGAGAGGTATGCTGGAGCCTTGAGGGAGGTTAACCAAGAGTTTGTGAGAGGAGTGTTCCTTAATGGACTCAAGGAAGAGATAAGGGTGGAAGTGAGGCTTTATGAATTAAAGTCTTTGCCAGAGATAATTCAGAAAGCAATTCTTATTGAACAAAAGAATCAGGTGGTTAGTAAAAGGCCCAATCCTACTTTTTCTAGGGCCTCAAGGCCTTTTCGAGGGAATTCTTATAACAAGGTGGTCACTTTAGATCCTTCTTCTGCTAGCAGTAATAGGAGGGAAGGCTCTTCTGTGGGAAGTGGGGGTGGGTTTCTCAAAAACAGCCAAGAAGTTGAAAGTAATAGGGGAAAAGGGGAATTCAAGAGGCTCACCAATGCTGAGATGAGGGAGAAAAGGGAGAAGAGATATGCTTTAGGTGTGATGAGCCTTTCAATAGGGATCATGTGTGTAAGCATAAACAATTAAGAACTCTTATTCTAGCTGATGGAGAGGAGATGGAAGAAGGAGCAGAAGAGGAGGTAGAGAGTCTAAATTCTCTTCAATTATCTTTATACTCCATGAAGGGCCTTACTTCTGGCAAGTCTTGGAAGATAGAAGGAAGGTTAGGAGCACATCCCATAGTCATCTTGCTAGATTGTGGAGCATCACATAATTTCATTTCCAAGAATTTGGTGGAGCAATTACAGTTGAAGGTAGATACAACAAAAGCTTATGTGGTGGAAGTTGGTGATGGTCATCACATCAAAGGTATGGGTAAGTGTTCTAAACTGAAGATTGCTATGCAACAACTGGAGGTGGTTCAAGATTTTTATTTGTTTGGGTTAAAGGGTGTGGATATTGTGCTGGGTTTGGAGTGGTTGGGAGGTTTGGGGGAAGTTATGGCTGATTTTGGAAAGATGAAGCTTAAGGTGAAGATAGGGGACTCTATCATTACCTTAAAGGGTGATCCTGCTCTGGCCAAGGCAGAGTTATCCTTGAAGGCATTCATGCAGGTCTTGATTAAAGAAGGAGAACGGTTGTTGGTTCACTGTGATGCTGCTTCCCAGAGGTCAGATTCAGAGATTCCTGGCCCAATCAGAGAGGTGTTGAAGAGGTTTCCAGAGGTTTTTCAGGATCCTCAAGGGTTGCCTCCATGTAGGAGACAAGACCATGCTATTCATCTCAAGGAGGGGTGAGATACCTTATCTTAGGCCTTATAAGTATCCTTATTACCAGAAAACTGAGGTGGAGAAATTGGTGATTGAAATGCTAGAAGCAGGGGTGATTAGGCCCAGTATTAGGCCCTTACTCTAGCCCCATCATTCTGGTCAAGAAAAAGGATGGAGGATGGAGGTTTTGTGTGGACTACAGGTCTCTCAATAAAATCACTATCCCTAACAAGTTTCCTATTCCTGTGGTGGAAGAGTTGTTAGATGAGTTGGGTGGGGCAATGGTGTTCTCCAAGCTGGATCTGAAATCAGGGTACCACCAAATAAGGATGAGGGAGGAGGA
Organism: Lupinus angustifolius; assembly: GCF_001865875.1. Classification (NCBI taxonomy): domain Eukaryota; kingdom Viridiplantae; phylum Streptophyta; class Magnoliopsida; order Fabales; family Fabaceae; genus Lupinus; species Lupinus angustifolius. The sequence goes on along the minus strand of NC_032017.1, from coordinate 8,837,500 downwards.
TGTGGCTAAAACAACATTCAGAACCCATGAGGGTCACTATGAATTCCTAGTGATGCCTTTTGGATTAACCAATGCTCCCTCTACCTTCCAATCCCTAATGAATGAGATTTTGAAGCCCTATATGAGGAAATTCACCCTAGTTTTTTTTGATGACATATTAGTGTATAGCCATGATTTGGCTACTCACTTTCTGCATTTGCAGGCAGTGTTAGAATTGTTGGTGGAGTACTCCCTAAAGGCCAACTTGAAGAAGTGTAGTTTTGGATAGCCTAGTATTGAATACCTAGGGCATGTCATAACAGGGCAGGGGGTATCTGCAGATGAGTCTAAGGTAGAGGCTATTAGATCTTGGCCAAGACCTACTAGTGTGAAGGGTTTGAGGGAATTCTTGGATCTCACAGGGTATTACAGAAGATTTGTGAGAGATTATGGCAAATTAGCCAAGCCCCTCACCAACCTGCTTAGGAAAGATGCCTTCCTTTGGTCAGAAGAAGCCACTAATGCCTTTGAAGGCTTGAAATCTGCTATGATGAGTCTACCTAGCCTTGCTGTTCCTGATTTCTCTAAGGGGTTTGTGGTTGAAACAGATGCTTCAAGCAAGGGATTGGGTGCTGTATTGATGCAAGAGGGGAGGCCATTGGCATTTTGGAGTCAAGGAAGAGAGCTTATGGCTTTAGTACAAGCCATTCAGAAGTGAAGACATTATTTAATGGGGAGGCACTTTATCATCAAGACAGATCAAAAAAGCCTAAAATTTCTCACAGAGCAGAGACTGTTCTCAGAGGAACAATTCAAATGGGCAGTGAAACTGATTGGGCTAGATTTTGAAATACAATATAAGCCAGGGAGGGATAACTCAGTGGCTGATGCCTTGTCTAGGCAGAAAATGTACTCTGCTCTTTCTATGGTCAACAATGATGAATTGAATTCTTGGACTGAAGGGTTACAGGATGATACCAAGTGGAGGAAAGTGATGCAAGACCTAGTGATCTCTCCCACCTCTCACCCTGGATTTGAATTGAAGAAGGGTATCTTGTATTACAAGGACAGGTTGGTGGTAGCTAAGGCCTCCAACAGAGTCCCCTATATCATAGCAGAATGCTATGAGACCCCTATGGGGGGACATTCAGGTTATTTCAAGACCTTTAAGAAGATTGCTAGTTTTTTGTTCTGGGAAGGAATGAAGGCAAATATTAAAAGCTATGTGCAAGAATGTGAGGTTTGCCAGAGGAGTAAGTACTCTAACTTAGCTCCTGCAGGATTGCTCCAACCTTTGCCCATTCCTCAACAAGTCTGGATGGATATATCCATGGACTTCATTGGAGGCTTGCCTAGAGTAAGAGGAAAGGATACCATTTATGTTGTTGTTGATAGGCTCACCAAGTATGCTCACTTTTTTGCTTTGGGTCATCCATACTCTGCCAAAGATGTGGCCACAGTGTTCTTGAAGGAAGTAGTAAGGCTTCATGGGTTTCCTAACACTATAGTATCAGATAGGGATCCCCTGTTTTTAAGCCAATTCTGGAGAGAATTGTTCAAATTAGCTGACACTCAATTGAAGATGAGCACATCCTACCATCCACAAACTGATGGTCAGACAGAGGTTACTAACAGATGCTTGGAGACTTATCTCAGATGCTTTGTAGGCCCTAACCCTAGACTATGGTTGGAATGGTTGCATTGGGCAGAATTCTGGTTCAATTCTAACTACCATATCTCTGCAGGAATGACTCCTTTCAGGGCATTATATGGAAGGGATCCCCCCTGTTGATGAAAGCAGGGACCATACCTTCCAAAATAGTGGAAGTTAATCAGTTGTTTGCTCAAAGAGATGGGATACTTGAAGAGTTGAAGGGAAATTTGGCCAAGGCTCAGAATCTCATGAAGCAACAAGCAAATAAGCTTAGGAGGGATGTGGAGTTCCAAGAGGGGGATTGGGTGTTCCTCAAGTTGCAGCCCTATAAAATGAGATCCCTAGCTCTTAGACCTTATGCTAAACTAGCCCCTAGATACTATGGTCCCTTCCAGATAGAAAGAAGAGTTGGAGCAGTGGCCTATCAGTTGGCACTGCCTGCACAATCTCACGTTCATCCAGTGTTCCATGTGTCCTTGTTGAAGAGAACACTCAAACCTCACCAACAACCACAATCCTTACCTCCTATGTTAAATGAGGAATGGGAACTAATTGTGGCTCCAGAAAAAGTGTTGAATAGTAGAGAAGATAAATAGGGGAATGTGGAAATTTTGGTGAAATGGAAGGATCTTCCAACACATGAAAGCTCATGGGAATGAACCGCCTCAATCAAGATAAATTCCCTTATTTCCCACTTGAGGACAAGTTGGTTGTTGAAGAGGGGGTATTGATAGGAATAGAAAGACTAAACCTATGATTAAAAATGTATATAGAAGAGATAAGAGGAAAGTTTGGCTAGATAAATAGCAAAATTCCTTCTTTACCCTAGGTAGTTAATTCGGTTAGAAAATAAAGTCTATAAATGGAAAGGTTGGTTGGGTAGTTAGTTAGTTAGAAATTGATTCATTCTGATTTAGGAAATCAGAGAGGGATTGGGGATTCTGGAATCCTCGCATTGTTCTTAATCTTCTTCTTCATTGTATCTTTTCTTCTTTTATCAATAATACTCATAGAACCCTTACAGAATCTTGTTGATTCTGTGTTAGGGGCATATTTTTTCCTATTCTCTTCTTAATTCTTAATCTTAGATACCAGTGCCTAACAATACTCCACGTTAATTGTGCTTCATTTTAAAATGTAGACTCTAGTTGAGTAAAAGACAGTGCAGATGTATAAGTTCATTCTTAGAAAATGTACTTATTTGATAATGAAATATTTTGCCTTTTATCCTTCCAAAGTTGAAATTAAGTTGGTTAATCAACATGTACTGTCAAGTGTTATTCCTTTACTAATGTGTGAGTGCATAGAGACTCAGCTTACGAGTTTAAATGAAATTGAGTTTTAGAGTTTCATGTTCATCTTCCTGTCATCCATTTCAATATTGTTTTGGTTTATTTCAGGATTGCAAAAGCTTACCCTGTTAAATCTGGAAGGTTGCCTGGTGACCGCTGCATGCTTGGATTATCTTGCAGGTTGAATTCCTTTAGAGACTTCCATACTTATTCTGTTAATTTTATTGTGATTATATTCATAGAGGTCGAGCCTCAACATAACAACATGGTTGTCGCTGACCAATGGGTTCACGGGTTCAAATCCTGGAAACAATCTCTCAACTTGCAGAGATAAGACTATGTACATCACCTCCCCAGATCCCACTAGAAGGGAGTCTTGTGCATTGGGCCTCCCTTTTTTATATTTAGACATACTGGCACCAACTAGTTGTTAGGAGAATCTTTGGTTATTGGTCCATAAATGCTTTACGCTTGAAGCTGAAACACTGCTTATCAGGATACCTTCGGCATATCACTCCCAGCAGATTGTGATGTGAGCAAGGAATGTCCCCTGACTGTGAAACTTTAGACAAAATATGGGGTAGAGGAACATGATTTGAACAATAAAATCATAAAATATATATGGCTGAGTTTATTATTATTTTTATCTTATTTTTGTCAGGGGTTCAGAGTTCAGACCTTGATATCTTTACAAAAAGAACCCGAGTTTTGTTTCCATTAAGTCAAAAGTCAAAACAGTATTAACCTTTTTGCTTTATTCAGTAGCTTTGTGGTTCTAATATCATGTGTGTCTGCTTGACCCATTTAAAAGTAAGAGGTTTTAACTGATTATTATATAAACACACCATTATTTGAACCAGCTACTATTAGTTTTATTATTATCAGTGAACTTCTTTTGTTGGATGTGAAGTTTAATTTTAGTACGTCTTTCTTGTATGTAATGACTTACTAAGACCTGAATACCGATTCAATGTTTTGATTTGATGTTGACATGTTTCCTGCCAGAGCTTTATGCCCTATCAACCTTGAATCTCAATAGATGTAATCTTTCTGACGTTGGATGTGAAAAGTTTGCAAGTAAGTTGCTCAAACTTGTATAGCCACCTTTTTTAAAGCCATAATTTTATATGGAGAATACTACATTAAGAGCACTGGTTAAGGAATCAAATATAGAAAGATTTTATTAAAATTGGTACAACAACAATCAAGTCTTAATCCCACTAGGTGAGGTCAGCTAATTTTATTGAAATTGGTGTATTTAATTAAATAAAGTTTAAAACTTGTAATTTCCAGCACAATGTTTCTATCTGTTATTCCTTAGCTAGTGCCGTAAAGTTAGCAAGATCCTTTTACATTTTGTAATATGCTTATTGGATTTTACTTTTTAGCACAAGAGGATTATTAGGGGCTCTAATTTTGTAGCGTTACTTCTCTCTCTTTCGCAGGACTGGAAAATTTGAAAGTACTAAACTTGGGATTTAATGACATAACGGATGCATGTTTAGCACACTTGAAAGGTGGTTTGAAACACTGGCCCAATTCTCTCTCTCCCCCCTCACCACCCTTAATAATCCTGTATCACATGCAATCATTTTGTACATGCTATTAATTTTTGTGCTAAGAAAAAAATTTCATGTGTCGTTAACAAATGTAATAGAAAAAAGTATAAAGTTGTTTGCTGGGGCAGAATAAAGATCAGCTGTTATATTTGAAAAGAATGGTTTACCTAATAAACTTATGTGTTTATTCATGCAGGGTTAACAAAATTGGAGAGCTTGAATCTTGATTCATGTAGGATTCGTGACGAAGGATTGATGAACTTGGCAGGTTGTGCTTGAATTCTCTCCTTTTACCTTGTCTATCTGGGTAAAAATTTTGCCTAGAAATTTCGGGAAAATAAAATGAAAAAAATAGCTTATCGAATTTTCTTTATCTTGGCATAAATGGTTGCAAATGATTAATTTGAAATATTAGTGTTTTGCATGCCATTTTGTCATTAGAAATTCACATTTCTGTCTTGAGGGAAAATGTGACTAACATCTTCTCTATGCTTTTAGGCCATAGGAAATTGAACTGCTTGGAATTGTCTGATACAGAAGTTGGAAACAATGGGTTACACCATATATCAGGTTAGAGATCGCAGTTCCTAATTACTTTCAAAGTTTGTGTGCTTGTATTTCAATATTATCTGTGTTTGGTTATCTAAGCCATTTTGAGAAATACTTTCACAGACTATAATTAGCTCTGATCATTGTTCCTGTTGCATCCCATCTGATTTGGGAATTCATGATTGCTTCCCTTGATTGTTTGTTTTGGGTTGCTTTCCTTGTTGAAGTTAGCTTTATCCCTTTGACATTGTTGACTGCTGAGTATTGAGTAAGAACTTGTCAATGAGAGATATGAATACGACATTCTTTTATTTGTCGTGGTTGATTCATACTTCATTACAATTATTATTTCCATGTGATGTTGTGTAGTGTTATGCAGTTATCTTTGCATTCAGCTCCAGTTTTTCTATTTTGATTAATTTGTCATACTATTTATTTTAGGATTGTCTAGTCTGGAGAAGATAAACCTATCATTCACAGTGGTTAGTGATAGTGGTTTGAGGAAATTGTGTGGACTCTCATCTCTGAAGTCACTTAATTTGGATGCTCACCAAATTACTGATGCTGGGCTGGCAAACCTTACAAGTATGTACCCTATGAAAATTTACAATTCAAAGAATGGTTTGTGTATATCTGTTTTGTACATGAGCTCTAATCCTGTTCAATCTATTTGATTTACTAATTGCTACTATATCTTTAAAAGAACACATCAAGGTTTAAAATATCGGCAAGTCTTTCCTTGAGTTTGCCATTGCCTTAGTCACACTAGATGGGGAATTGATACTGTACTTAGGAGATATAGAGCATTACTTCCACGCAAGGACCAAGCATTAACATTATCAGATCGTTAATCTATATCATAGAGATTCGACAAAGTTTTATGCTGACTATCGACTGCCTAAAAACCTCCACCTTTACATTTCCAAAGCATTAATTTCATTAAATTTGTTAAGCTTTTAGCATTTTGGCTCTTTTGTTTTATAACTTAAGGTTAAATGTAGCAGCATGTTTGATTGTGAATTTTCTAATGCAGGTTTGACTGGGCTTACTGAGCTGGATCTGTTTGGCGCTCGAATCACAGACTTTGGAACAGACTATTTAAAAAGTATGCAATATGCTACTAACATTAATTTTCCCACTACTAGCACAAGAGATTTCAATTTCACATGACTGGAAGCATTGTTTATAGATATCTCTGCTACCTTTTTCCAACCATGTGGTTTCCTCAGATGTTTTGGATTTTTTTTTTTTTTTTGTTTCCTGCCTTTACATAAGAAAAAGTAGTATGTCTGGTTATAACTGTTACAGCTAAATTGCATGAACATGATTTATCTGAAATCTAATTAGGAATTGCTCCTTTCTCAGTTGGCAAAGCTTAGTTTCCAGGAAATGCAACTATTTTCTATAAGTTTGTTTTAATCACTAAATCCCAATTTGACCACTGTAATTTGTACTTTGTCCCATTTACCTCCCTCGATCCTAGTCTTTGTTAATTATGTAATATTTGTCAAACAAGCTCCACAATCAATCTTGATTCTCCTTTTGGTCAGCTATGTTATTTTGTAGAATTACCTACATGTTGGTATCAATTCTTTGATTGAGCTCATTTCTGCAATTTATGTGATAAGTTGAATTCACTATTTTGTTAACTGTGTTTATTGTGAGACAGAACTTAAGAACCTGACATCCCTGGAAATATGTGGTGGGGGATTGACTGATGCTGGTGTGAAAAATATCAAAGAGCTTTCTTCTCTAATGTGCTTAAATTTGTCACAAAACTGCAACCTTACGGACAAAACCCTGGAGTTAATTTCTGGTATGTCTTGAGACCTTTGTTTTGTTTCAGAAACACATGGTCTCTTGTTTGTTTTATTTTCCTCTTACGAAGTTGAATACCTATATAAGCACATGAGCAAATAAAAATAAAAAGAAAGTTGTGGGATTTAGTGATGTTTGTCTTTTCAAAGGTTGTCTGCTTGTGAAAGTCCTAAATGCTTCACACTTAACTGGTTACTCAAGGTGCTTCTAGGTGGGAAATGTATGATGGTTAATTTCGATTTCTACACTCTACAGTTGGGTGTCATTTTTTGGTTCTACTGAAAGGTTGAATTAAAATAGGTGACCAATGCTCAATTTCAAGGCAAAGAAAAATATCTTGACTCCACTTCAACAATTAATGTCAGGGATGTCTTTATTTGTCCTTATGAATCCTTGTATGAAGAAATAGAACATGCGTAGCTAAGTGAGTGGTTGGTCTAAGCTCATGATTCTAGATTGTACTTTTTGCTCTTGCTTTCTGGGTATTTTTTACCTGAGATGTTAAAGTGTAGTTCTTCTAACTTTAGGCTTGTTCCACTGCATTCACCAAAAACATTATTGGGGCTTGGTCTTTTATTTTTGTTCTAGGGTACATTGCTTCCTATTGTTTTACAATCAAATTGTGCTGGCATTATTGTATGGCGGATATTCCTTATTTTCGCACAAACAGACCCTAAAAGAATACATTACCCGTCTCACATTTGGTCTCACTCCCTATAGAGCTGTCAAAGTATCATTTTTTTTTGTATAACCAAGGATATTCTCTCACCCTATGGGTAAAGGAACTAATCCCTTTTGTAGTGCGTAGTTACCCCTCCTAACAAGTGTCGCTCTCATAAATCAAACTTTTGACTTTTTGGTCTATATTGGGATCCAATGAGACATTACCCACTAGACCATCGTCTTGGTAGAAAATAAAAAACATCAAATTTAATTACAAATGGACTAGATTTTAATTTAATTAACCAATCACAAGTCTTTGATACAGTGAGTGTGATACAAAGTGTGGGAAAGTGATTATAATTATCTCTGTGCTGACATGTCTATGCACACAATTTCAGGGCTTTCTGGGTTGATTTCATTGAATGTCTCAAATTCTCGTATCACACATTCTGGACTGCAACATTTGAAAACTCTCAAGAGTTTGAGGTCTCTGACATTGGAGTCATGTAAGGTTACAGCAAATGACATTAAGAAACTTCAATCAACATATCTCCCAAATTTGGTAAGCTTCAGGCCAGAGTAGTTACTTAGGGAGATATTCTGATATGTGTATATATATATATATATATATATATATATGTATATATTCTAATATGTACATATAAATAAGATATGCTGGCATATGTTAGAGAGACATGGGAAGACAACCTCAAATTTGTACATAGGCTAATGACTTCATGAAAGGTGGGAATTACCTCTTGAAGCTCTTTTGTTTTAATTTTATGTTTGATGTGAAAGGGTGGATGCTATGATGATTTGTATATATATATATATATATATGTAGGTATATATATAGGGAATGGAGTATCTCCTTACATAAGGAGATAAGAAATCATGACATATATATATATATATATATATATATAAGGTAAGATGTACTGATATATTGTATATATGCTATTTATTTTATGCATGATTATATATATATATATATATATATAAGGTAAGATGTACTGATATATTGTATATATGCTATTTATTTTATGCATGATTATATATATATATATATATATATAAGGTAAGATGTACTGATATATTGTATATATGCTATTTATTTTATGCATGATTATACTTGAGCATTATGCTTGCTCAATCAACACTAAAAATTGTTGTTTTATATTTTTATTGATTATTTTTTTCTCAATTGTGCAATTGTTTATTTTCTTTGAACTAGAATTTACTTATGACTGTGAAAGAGTTTTAAATTGCATTTTGAAGACACTCAAAGGTACATTTACCCATAACCAATGAAGGAATGCTGACATGCTTGTAAAAATGGCTTTTGTAATGAAAGGAGTAGTGAGCTTTGAAGCTCAAATTGAAGCTCAAAATTGAGAGAATAGTGAATTGAAATGTATATTGAAGAGTGAATATAATATTATAAATCAACTATTCAAAAGTTTCTTCTTATACAAGTGACTAAGCAATTAAGTAACTAACTTTTTCTAACTAATTAAGTAACTAACTTTATGTTGATATGTGACTATTCTTAAGAGAATAGTGGTGTAAGGTCTAGTTAGATCTCTAGGATGACCAAAAGGTCGAGGATTTGATTCCTGAAAGCGACATTTGTTGAGAGGAACAATCACATACCTCGACAGGGATTAATTCATTATCCAAAAGGTGAGAAGATACGTACTAAAAATCAAATACTCATTATGCCTCTAGCAAGGGCTAAGATGCTTCTGCTTTTAGTTACTTCCATTGCAAGTTTGAATAGGCTTTTCTGTTTTTGATGCAATTCTGCTGTTTTTCGGCTTTTGGTGCAAGCTTATTTAAACTAGGCTCTGCTTCTTTGACTAATAATACTACAACGATAAGAGGAAGAAATGAGCATGGTTTGGACATAGTAAAGAATGTGATAATGTTTTCTTTTAAACACTATTGTTTTATTAAGATGTAGCAAGATGGAGAACCAAAAAAAAAAATACCATGTTCAATAAGGTATGCATTGTTTTAAATTGTGAATCAAGCCGCAATATTACGGTTATAGTAATGATTGAAACCACATTATACCATAATTGTGGTGTGACATTGAATCATGCTGATATGAGCGCATTGAACTGAACGTAACTATATAGAACAACTTTTAGTCGTATCAGATCACATCAAACTTAGAAATAATTTTTTTAATTACAAACAAATTTAGTTGCAATTACTACGATTGCAATAATCATATTAATGACCTCAATTTAAAACACAATATATTTACATTCACATAATTCAAGAGCATCTTGAATAAAACTTAATTACATGTTGTGAAATGAATTCTAATCGCAGTTGCAAATTAATATAAACTGGAGGAAGTTCATTAAATATATTCAACTGAAATGAGAAAAACAACATTGTGAAAAATAAAAAAAGAGGATATTATTCTTTGGAGGAGTGGACCATAAGGAAGAAGGATTGAATTATGAAGTATGGATAAGTATTTACTGTAGTGGGGAGGAATAATGTAATAGTAAAATACCCAATACACAATTTTAATATTTTTCTATTTAGTTTAGATTCAGGAAACATTTCATTCACTCCCAAATGAATTAAATTAATTAAAATGACATTTTCCTCCAAAAGTTTGAATGTAATTATGCAGAAATGACATCCAACAAGCTTTAAAACAGGAAATTTCTAAATTTCTTAACAAAGTAAAAACAAAATATATACCCCACCTAATTTCTCACCCTGCAAACGAATATATTATTTCTAGGATTTGAATATGCAAATGAAATATTATAGTCTGAATTTGAGGTCAGATTATAGTACTAAGAAATAATGCAATCTTTGTTCTTATGCTTATTTAGAATTTATCCAAGTTAAGTGTCCTACCTCCTTTTGGAATGAAAGATCCTCTCTTATAAGGGAGAGACATGTTTTTTATATTTATAAAGAAGCATAAAAATATTATATAAGTTCTTTATTGATGAGGATCTTAACTCGTTCTCGTGTGAACTTATATTTTGATTACGTATTTTAGAGTTTATGTGGATCCATGCAAAATAGCTTCTAAGGCCATGGCTAGATTAAGGTACTCGTCCCTATTAGGGTGTATAGTTTTATTTTTAATATTTAACTCTTAAAACATATACCGCACCTCTTCTTTCCCAAAAAGAACATTATTCTAAATATTTAATTATCAAACTTTTAGCTTAAATACATATTTTTCAACGAATCAAAAACATTGTATATAGGCAAGGGGAGATTCTGATCCAGTCGAGGTGGTTTTAGTTTACCAGCACGTAGGCGGTCTAAGTTCCTATGACCGAGTCTTTCTGGCCCCTGTGAACATCTTTTATTAATGTATTAAAGAGGGCCTCTCTAACCGGTTAAAAGTGGTGGGTGTCCACTAACGGCCATTCCTCGCTTGGTTACGATAAGGCAATTCTGGAAGGAGTTGGTAATTGGGCACTGGATCCCTTCGGACCTGGAGAATGAGTGATGTTGGGTCGGGGTTTGGTGAACCAACTGGTCGCTCCTCTAGTTGAAGTATCGGGGCCCTTCCACCCCTATATCTAATGTGGAACTAAAAGAGACCAAGATGATGGGAGCATCTCCTATGCTGTAATGTATGAGATTTATTCTTATGTAGTAGAAACAAAGCTTATCCTAAATGGTTCTGTTCAATAATTTTCAATTTCAAACACAGCAAATCCATTGTGTACGTGATATTCATGGGGCTTACACTACGATCAATGCGGTTAGGCTACGGTTAATGCGATTACATCATTGTGATCCAGTATCACATTGCAATTGCGGTATGATGCGATTGTAATAGTCACCACAGCTGCAATATTGTGGCCACATCACTCATGCAGTCCACTATGATTTTCATGAAGTGAATGTAACTTTGCTTAACTACTATTTTTCTTTGAGTAGGATACAATCCAAACTATGTACTATGCTTGAGCTTTACAGCAAATGGACTAAGAGAGATGAAACAGCAAGGTTTTTCATATTCTTGCCTTTTAGGTTTTTTTTGTATAATTGAGCTAGTATTTATGGAATAAGGATCATTTCCATTAATGGAGATACGAATACTATAAAAAAATAAAGGAAACAATAACATGGTAAAATATTTATATCATTTTATGTACAATGTAATAACACTTCTATTATTGAAAACACATATAAAATTAAATATTTGTCTCTCTATTAATGAAAATTATTCTCGTTCTGGGTTCATTTCTTGAGGCCAATTTGACATACCTGATGATGAAACTTCTTTTATCAAAAAATAATGTGCAACTTTGAGTTCATCCCAAGAAAATCATTAGAAAAGATTTAGGTATCAATTCTTGTTAATAAACGATATTTATGATATAATAGAGTTAAGACTTGGTTGTTGCTATATTCAAAAAATAATGTATACTTTAGATTTTATTTATGTATGTGAGATGAACTATCTCTATTTTTTGGTCTTTGATGAGGTATTCGTTTAGATATAGGTGTGAGATTAACTTGGAGGAATGATTTACAAATTGTGAATATAGTGAGATGTCATTTATTATTATTATTATTGTAATTGGTTCGATATGAATTCTTATACACCAATCGTAGTGCTTTGTATCTCTACCTTAATTTTGTAAACATGAGAATTCTTAATTTATTCAGATACATGTGTACAAAATTGTTAAATTGATAAGTAATCTATATTAAAGGTAAAATATTCTGATAATATAGAATCTAATGGACAATATGTAGGGTGTCACAAGTCTCACATGGAATATCATCATGTAGAAAAAATACATGTACAGATAGTGTATGAGTTTTATATATTATTATTGTGTTATTTATCATTCACATTTAATCGTTATTGATTCTTCAAAAAAATAATATAAATGAATGGTGGATGATATATTAAATGTGTATAAATTTTTACATTGACGTATACATATTACACTCTTTTAGTATATTGTGTTTTATTATTGTTTTTTTAATTAGCAATATTAGATAAAAAAATGTATAGGCAAACTTTATGATGGAGAATGGTGAAGAAAACTGTACATTAATCATTTCTTATTAAAGGTTTTAAAGTAAAAAATTTATATGCACTTATTATTCTTCAATCACGATTTACAAATAGTCTTAAAATTTTCAGTATTTTAAAAACTATTATTATTATTATTATTATTATTATTATTATTATTATTATTATTATTATTATTATTATTATTATTATCTTTTTTTGGCCCAATAGAAAATTTGGTGTTAAGAGTGAACATTTAATTGTGTTAAAATTATAGGAGCTATGAACAATTTTAATGAAATAAGATTGAATGAGAAATGTATGCTAATATTTTTATTACTTAATTGAATTATAAAGATTAGGTTAATGCACATTTATATACACCAATTACTAAAACAAAAAACAGAATCTGTTAACCAAATAACCAATTAACTTTATTGATTAATCGATTATCATGTACAAAGTTCACCTTAACAAACTAAACTAATTAACCCAGTTAATCAAGATTAACTATAGTGTTAATCGACTAACTCTTACACAATTAATTAATTAATTACAATATTAATCAATTAGCTCTTACATAATCTCATATTCTAACAAATAGACATGGTTCACAGAGATGAAATACAAAAAAAAAGAAACATCAAAGCTGCCTATATAAGCCATAAACAAATATCAAGTAAAAAGGAAATCACTCAACAAAGTTTTAAAAAATGATATGCAATAAAAAAACATAATACATTATGGTTTAGGTTGTCTATAAAATCCCATCACAACCTTAGTTACAATCACACTCATTACCTTTTAGACTGTAATATTTATATTATTATCAATACAATTATTGTATCATTCATCATTCATCATTCATTTGTATTACTTTTTTTAAAGAATTAATAATAATAAAACATAAATAATAAGTGATTGATGGACAATATATAAAACTCATACATTTTTTCACAATAGTCATCAAATATGTTAAATCCAATAAACACAATTCAAAAAGTTGAGGTGGGTCTTACATTGATGTGAATGTTAGCTTAATAATTAAGCTACACCATTGTTGTTGGAGAATTTAGCAGCCTTTACATACCACCCATCTATTCAGCGTAAGAACTAAGCCATAACATGAAATATAAACATTATCATAACCAAAGAATCTACCCTATCAATCTTATATATAAGAGGGACCCAAGTTTTGTATGAAACTTGAGTCTAAAACCAAATCACAAAAAAAAACTCATCTTTAGTTTCAAACCTTGTTCTTCTCTCTTCAATGTTTTTCACAAAGCTTCCTCTTGCTAGAAAAGCATGGAATAGCATCACTTCAACACTTAGAAAAATTCATAAGATTCATGGGTCCAAATCCAAATCCAAATCCAAATCCAAATCCAAATCCAAAGCCATGAAAAAAACCAAAAAACATAAACCTACCAAGGCCATTGTTACTAAACATTCAAGGCATAATAGAAGGTTAGTGAAAATCAAAAGTGTCATTTTTAGCTTAAAGAAAAAGCATGCACCTATCTATATTGATAAGCTCTTCAAAGAGAGTTATTCATGTGACTTGGTGGGTAAGTTGAAGCCAAATATTATAGCACATAATAATCTTCAACTTATTGAAAAGAGTGAAAAAGTTACTCATGATAAAGGAGTGGAAGAAGAAGTAGGAGAAACAAGTAAAGGGTGCAACTCAAATGATGATGATAATATGTGGGAGTCAATGGAATTAGCATCACCTCTAATGCATGGAATAGATGAACGTGCAGAAGAATTCATTGCTAGGTTTAGAGGAGAGATGGCAGCTCAAGAGAAGTTAGCAAGAAATTTGTAGTACATGTTTCCGGAACAAGGATCCTCTTTGATACCGGAAAGTGATGTTCTTGTTTTTTACTTTTGGTTTTAATGACAAGAATGTTATTTCATTGTAAATAAAAAATTTAAAATGTTATAGCCGATTATTTTATGTACTCATATTTTAAATATAAGTCATACAAATAGATATATTATGAGATCTAGACGTGATATATATATTTATATGTGGATGATACATTATTATTTGGATACCATTTCCATATGGTTAGTGAAACAAGATAATTAGCTAATAATAGTTTTTGAAATGCAAGATGTTGGATAAGAATTTTTCAAGAAGGTGGATGATGGGAAAGAAACTATGTTTTGGAAAGATATTTGGATTGGGCTTCTAAAACCTTGCTGTTTCAGAAAACTATAGGTAAATATAATTGATGAGATCACAAGGTCGCGACACGGTTTTATCAACTCCCAAAATATAATCTAAAATCTCACAGTTTTATTGACTCCTAAAATATAATGATAAGGCTACAACAAAATAAATTCCTTTGACTCCTAAAATATGGTTTTGAACCCAGATTTAAAACCTTGGTTGGGATAAACATCTTCAAAATTGTTTTCATAGATTGTCCAACATTGGAGAACATGAAGAAGCCAAAACTTCAGATCTTGGAGAAGAAACTTGTTTCATTGGGAAGAAGAAAACTTGAGACTTTTTAGGCATTTTCTCAGTGAAGTCAACATACAAAATATTATCTAGTTTGCCCAACTTTGTTATATCTTAAAAATAGAGAAGAGAATAGTTGAAGAAGATAGACGGTATTAGATATGTGTGAGAACCTAATCTATTTTTTTGAGTGACTTCTAACAATCGAAGGATTGAGTTGAGCTTACATTATTAGACCAATATATTATTAGTATATTGTGTGTCTAGTATGATCAGACAAAGATTCATCATATAGTAGGATTATGAATAAATTAGAATGAATGAGTAATAAATATATTTGATATACAAATCAATATTTGATTCACCCTAATAATTAATTTATTTGCTCATACTTACACACCAATTTTGCTCTTCAGTGCTCAATTAAGCATCTAACTCTGTGGGTTGATTCTTGTACATGGAAATGTAGATTAGTTATCTAGCCTAGAAAAATATGTATGCATTAACAGTGTATGAGTTTTATATATTGTCGCTGCATTATACACTGTTCATGTTTAATTATTATTGACTCTTCAAAAAAGTAGTACAAATGAACGATGAATGATCGATTATATATAAATCTTTATAAAAGAATACATAGATATTACACTTTATCTATAAATCAACTTTTCTAATAGTGGGGGAATCCTTATTTCAAGCTTGAAACTCATGTCACCAATCTGGATACCCAATACTAGTCATGGGTATGCCATGTAGATAGGCATGGATGTGAAATTTTATACAAGTAGACTTAAATACTCCCACTTAATTTGTATTAATGTATTAAACTATAATTTTTTAGAAACTACATTGAATATAGATAAAATATGAAGTGACAATGATAAGTGATAAATAAAAATGTGAGAAAGAGTATAAAAGTGTCTCACCTTTCTAAAACATGAAATTAGAATAATGTAAAAAAAATCAATACATAAAAAGAATATATGGATGGGGTAAATAAATTATGAGAATAATAATTAACTATGATATAGTGATAAGTTTTTTCTCATACATGATTTACATTATGAGAAATAAATTATCAACTGTTCTATAGTTTCTAACTTTAGTTCCTTTATGCAACATTTTCAAGTTCCCCTTTTTCTTCAAGATTGAGGCTTGGAATGAATAATAAGCTTGAATAATATATAATTACTATATGTTATGCATTTCATGCGTATCCATAGCATAAAGTACCAAATAATCATTCATATAACCATCTTTTGCTTAGTTTTGTCATAATAAATTTTTGCTTAGTTTTGTCATGATAAAAATTGGATTAGATTTGCAAAGTTGATGCTTAACACTTGTTGATAACATAAACTCAATTATTATGTCCACAAACAAACACACCTTTACCAACCAAATGCAATTAACTAACTACTTTCATTAAATTAATTCAAATATAAGTCATAGCTCATTAGTATACATTGGAATGCTTAAAATATGTTATTATATAAAATGTCACATTACCTAATATTGGAATGTAGGAAAACATCAATATTATATATTGGACTCAAGTAATTTATTATGTATGCCTCACCAATTATAAACATCAAATAGAAACACTACATGAGTCAAGATCATGAGTGATATAGTTTATAATTTTTATTCTCTAATAATAAATTGGTAGTTGTTCAATGCTGCAGGAGATATATGCATAATATGGTTGAACTCATTTCTTATCTTCTTTTCTTCTCTTTTATTTGATTACTTGTTGCCTTTGTTTAGATATGGCTTTGTATATAATTATGATTTGTTTGTTTTTGTCAAACCACAATTCAGTTTATTACACAATTTTCATGTTACTCAAATGAAACTAGTTTCTCATTATTATTTGGTTTTACATGAAATTCAAATTATTTCTTTGTCTTCGATCAATTAGGTGGATGCACGATGGTTTAAGTGGTACATGTTTGATTTCCCTTAAGCAAAGTTTTGGGTTCGAGTTTTGTGGATGGAAAAAATGACCGATGAGAAAGTTAGCTCCATGTACTTGTAAATGTTCCCGGCTCGGATAGGATTGCCTCCGGTACGAGGATATCCGTGAGAAACCAAAAAAAATTAGGTAGATGCACAAACATTACTTAAATTTAGGTTTGTCCTTTGAACTACTAATCCAAAAGGCCAAAAAATGTACCTAACTAATTAGTTAGGTTGATGCAGAAATATTATTCTCTATAACAATAGCTTTCATAAACAGCAAGTGCCACATAATTAACTAACATGGTTTATCTTGAGATCTAAACCTTTATTAATTTAAGAAGGTTACAATTAATTCATGTACTTCTCAAATCTCTACTCATGTTTGCTTAAAAAAATGTCAAATCTGGCTTTAATAAAAAAATGACATGAGTCAACAGAAAGTAAACATATGCAAGTAAATTATTATTAAATGAAAAATATATAAACTATTATATATTAAGCAACTCATAAAGAGTGTTCATGTAATGTTAAAAATCATTTACTTTAAAATAAAAGTTATATGGATTAATAGTAAATGATATTATGGGTATCCCACTGTGAAAAATTGGTTTCTAAAATGTGAATAGGTGACTTTTAGTTTACAAAATAGATAATCTTATCATTATAATATAATAATAGTAAATGATATACTGATTTTGTGTCCGTAATTATTATCGAAGATATTTTAGAGATTATTTTAGTTTATTAACTTTGTATTATTTTTTATTTGGATTACAAACATTTTTCCTTTGTATAAATAATTTATATTCACTTCATTTTCTAATTAATGAGAATAATGTGGATTTCTAATTTCTAACGATTATATATATAAATTTGGAGTAACTTCAACGGAATATTAGAGCAATTAAAGGTAAAGAATAATGCGACACGAATAAATTATTTTTTAGTACCTTGGGAGACAAAGGATAGTGTTTTGAGCCATATACTAAGCTCTTGGTCACAAAAATGAAGATTACTTGTCTTAATCAGTGTTTCACTTTATATCTCAAACCAATTACAATACTCCATTTTATTATTTTTTATTTTTAAATTTGTTTTTTATTCCTACGTTAATATATGATTAGTTTGGGACATAAAATATGATACCATTTGAGACTTGTGATGCTGACAACGTGGTCTGATTTAGGGGAAAAGTGATTTGTCATGTACCCAAAACGTGTTTGGGATTACTTTTTTGTCCTTATTTTCAGTTTCATTTTATTTTGGATAAAGCTGCATTAAGTAATTACTTTTTTCAGAATTTAATAATAATAATTCCTCTTTTACTAAAGAAGGAACATAGTAAATAGTGATGACAATATAGGTATTGTCCACGAGTCGACTCGTATTACTTACAAAAAATGTATGCAGAATATTATATTTTTATTTGTTAGTCTATATTATTTGACTCACTTGCCCACTTTATTAAAATATATATAGCATATATTTTTTTTTTAACATTCCATATTCTCCCTTATCCAACCAAATAGGGAATCCCAAAATAGAAGTTGTTCTAACTATTCTCCACTCTAAATTTTTGAATAAAATATGAGAATGATATATTTCCCTCCCTTTCCTTACTTCATTTTCTCCATGCAAATCTCTCCCTTCTTTAAACCAAATGATTGTTTCTTTTTGGGTAAGATGTACTAAATTCATTATAGTTAGTGTAAGCTTAATTAGTTTTCCAAAATGATCTTTCTCTTCCTTAAATTACTTCTCTCACTCTCCTTTATTGATTTCTTCAAATAGGATTCAACCCAAAATATAAGTTAAGAAAAGTGTACTAGTATATAAGCTATCCATTATTACCACAAGGAAAGTGCAACATGAAAGAGAAAGTTCATAATAGAATGCCATACTTGTGACTAGTTTTAGAAGTTTTTCACTAGATCAATCATGTGTAATTCATTTCATAGCCAAAGAAATGGAAACCCTTGCTTTTGTTAAATCAAAGTTTCTCTTTTGTAAAGAATATATACCTAGCCATACACCATGTTTTAACTCTTGCATTTGCTAACTTTACTCTCAACTATTTTACACCTAACTAAACTAATATATAGTGGGTGACCCCACAAGAGGGCACTTTGTCCTATCCGTGATTAATGGCATTACATTTCCACTATAGATATACTTATTCTTAGGTCTCACTCACACCTCAAAGTTTGATCACACTTGGATTGTATTTGGAGGGAACATGAACATGGATTACATACCCCACACACATGCACCTCTTCTTACTTTTTCTTTAGTCACTCTCAATATTTAACTAAGGAAAATGACTTTTTTGTTATAACTAATGAAAATGAAATTTGTACACACACATAGCACCTAGTTTGATATTATATTCCAAGGTGAATATGGTTGAATATTTCACATATTATTCTTTGTAAAAGTTAAAATAAATATATTACATATAAATATGAATAGAGTATTGGATTCATGTAATATCTTATTCTAAGTAATATTTATTGGATTCATGTATTTAGTCAAGGAAAAAAGTGTACCATATATATAAACTAATAAGATATGTTTACATTACAAAATTATATAATCACCCAATAAAGTCTAAGTCAATATTATGACTAAACCACTCTCTTTTTCAGTTTCTCTCTACCATTCATCACTTTTTTTCTTTATATATCTAAGCATTGAAGTTTAAGGTCATACATAATACACAATCTCATACACACTCCTTTAACTCATCAACCATGGATTGGTTCTCATGGCTTTCCAAAACTAGCCTTGAACCATCCCTAGTGTATGAGTATGGTCTTGCCTTTTCTAACAATGAGCTTGAAGAAGAAGACATAGTTTTCTTCAACCATGAGTTTCTCCAAAGCATGGGAATCTCCATAGCAAAGCATAGGTTAGAGATACTAAAGCTTTCTATGAAATACAAAGGATCAAAGAGGCCACTTCAAGTTACAAGACTCATAGTGGCAATCAAGAAAACAAAGAGGTGTTTGGCTAATTATATTAAAAGGACAATAGTTAGATGTGAAGATTCAACAGCGCTTGTCGTAGTGCCATCATCATTATCATCGTCATCATCGAGGCCGAGATGGAATAAGAGTTTTGTGATGAAAAGGAACAAAAAGTTGATGGTGGATAATAAACAAGAGAGGCTATTACTCACAAATGGATCAAGTCCTAGTCTTGATGTTTTTTCAAGTCCAATGATGTATCATTTCAAGAAGGAGGAAAAGATACATGATGGTTATTGGTCATCTTCTGTTGAAGAATTCAGGTGGGATACCATGTTCCAAGATCTAAAACCAAACTAAAACTTAGGTTCATATTTATTTTTTCTTTAAACTTTTGTTTTTGTTTTTCTCTTTTGGGGTATTATTTCATCAACCTATTCTCACACTAATTTTGTTACCATCTTTTTTTTGGAAAAAGTTAAAGTAAAGTGAGTAAGAATATATTCACTCTTGATTAGTTAAAGTAAGCTAATTAAGAATGAATATACTATTACTTACATGTTTTACTATCAAGCTTATTTTAGATGAGCTTTGTCTCTTTTTTTATATATGACTAGTGATCTATAAAAATTATGGTTAATCAATATGTATTGATTATTTTATGGGTTATTAACTCATCAATCATACTATATACTCACAAGATTAATCATAAACTTATATATACTAGTTAGATATAAAAAAATTTAGAAAGTTAATGTGAGAGGGTATTAATTTTTTTATATTTTTTGTCTTTTGATATTATATTTGTTGGTGAGAAATGGGTTTTTTTGGGTTTTTTCACCAGAGAGATCTGATTGTGTTTGTGGTGAGGGTCACGCGGAAGGGTAACTTTAACACCTTTCTGTCTGTTTTAGTAATGAGATTGTCACTTTTGCTTTTTTGTATGTTCAAGATCTTTATAGCTTTGATAGGGGTGAAGAAAATTTGCATAAGATTAGTGTATTTACGGGAGAGAATGATTGATGTAGATTTTAGTTTTGAAGTAACTTTGAAGCCTAAGTTTATGCATTGTATTGTACTATCTTATGTTATGATTGACAATATACATTTAATAGAGTATTGTTTAATATTTAATAGTAATTAATAGTTGATACTTCATGGCTTTAAATCCTTGAGCCTTTCATTCAATCAAAAAATGATTATGTTACCTATTTTAACTCAATACATATCCTCTCCCAGATGAAAATAATGGTTCAGTACTGGATGAAAATAATGACACAATCCTTTAAAAAAAATTAACGAGGTAAATTTTAAATTATTTTTTATAAATCTTCAAACTCATTTTAACCTCATATTTCAATATTGGACTTTCCAATATTAGAGAGTATCGAAACCCCTTTTAACTATAAGAGCCTTTGGCAACATCATTCTTGTATGAGCCCTACAACATTAAAATGGAAAAAAATGGAGTTGTCCTAGGCTTAGGAGAAATTATTGAATGATCCTGATTAATAGTGCAAGCCATATCTATAGCATAATTTTAAATAGAATAATTGTCCAAAGTACTATATAGATCAAGTTTCAAATAACCTTTACTTATTCTTTCATTTAATATTTTTCTTTACAATGAGGAGGATCTTGAAGAGAATATATAAAGAGCATATAACAAATCTCTTATTGATAATTAGTTTTAACTCACAAAAAGTGACACAAAGAGTGACACACTTTATAAGACAACATATGTACTCCCTCTGTAGCAGCACACAGAAACATGGGCTATCTACTTAATAGTTAATAGGCGATTAAGCACTACATAATTCCACTAAAACAGGTTAAGCATGATTATAACCATCATAAATACAAAATATTGACAGAATTTCATGTTCATGGTCTGTTTTTTCATAAATAGGCCTTACTCTATATCAAATAACTGCACATTCATAACATAATGTTTCATAACTTCAAGATCAAAACAAAAAGATCTGCAAACCAGAAGGGTCCTTATGCATAGGTCAATCAGAGCAATCATCCCAAGTCCCATACTTGGAGCTGAAGGTTCCTCCACCACTCTGTTGTGCATGCTCGGAAATCGTGCCGCGAACACAAATATCCCAAGTCTTAGCTATCTCCCCAAGGGACATGGGCTGTGATAAAGAGCGTAGGGATATGTTAATCCTTGACTTTGCCTTCATGGAAAGATCTTCATTCTCCATACTGTAAGAATAGAATGAGAAATGCATTACCACTTAGCAATATAAACAGCACATTTAATAGCAATTATACAGATAAACTATAGATAGAGTGAAAAGTGTGAGATGCATTGTGTTCTAAATCATCTTTGTTTGAAGCATTACATCCATAATTTTAAAGGAGAAAAAATATGCATATACTGAGATGGTAAGTGTTTGTACATTGTCACGGTATCATCCGTTATTCATGTTTAACAATCATTGACTCTTAAATAAAAGTAATACAAATGAATGGTGGATGATGTACTGACTGTGTATAAAAATCTTTACACGGACGGTGCATAGATGTTATACTCTATTTAAAATGCAAAAAATCGTAGCTTAACAATATTTATTAAGAGAGAGCAATTAGGTGGATCTAAGAGAGTAAGAGCTGAATAGATAAACGGCCAGGTACATCAATAGAAGCATATTGATACTGAACCTTATAGTGTACCCTCTAGACTTGATTTGATAGGAGGTTTAAATGGGCAAGGAAAATTCATGGATGAGTTCTTAGTATAATTCTACATATAAAAATTATGCATGAATTTTTACCTGCAGTTTTAACCTCATACCAAATATACCATCATCAGCATTAAATGCTTTACTCAGTCTGGTATAATCATGCAAATATTCCATGCATCATTTCAAGTAACCCTAAATGGAGTAATAATCGCTACATTAAGTTTGAAAATATGTGAAATTAGACTTCTCCTTTCTGTCGAAAAAAGTGAGCAAAGAACCTATGTACCAATGATGGTTTCGGGGGAGTCAATGATTTATGTTCATCACAATTATAACACAAGTAAGAGATGCCAAAATGCTCATTATCTCACCTGGATTCAACTGGACACTTGTCTAGGAGTATGGGAGAGCAATTAGGATAATTTACAGGAACGAGCAAACGCAGGGGTTGAATTGGTGACTGCATGGAAATAAAACATGTGTAAGGCTGACAAGCTATAATGAAAAAATGGTTAAAAGTTGTTGCAATTGGAAGATATGGGATCCCACCATCTGCATTGAAGCATATTGGGATTTCAAAGTTGGACTGAGAGCCACAGCTCTGAATGAACATTTGACAATAGTCCCTTCTGCTCCTTCAGCAGCAGCAGCGGCTGCTGCAGTTGGAACAACATCTTCATTGCTTATCTCTACTACTGTATCAATAAGTCGGTTATTAATCTCCCTTACTTCTTCCAAAAGTGTATGATTAGCCTGCTAAATAGTCATATAAGTTCCTTATCAGAAGTCAAAGACCAATACAGAAAATCAACTAACGCTAGAGAAAAATGCAGAAATTATTCAGTGCTTCCTAGCATTAATAACTACATGTGGTTTAAAACCTATTATCAGATAAACCATCATGCTATAATGAAATAGATTTTAATAGGTAGTAGGTACCCAGATCATGTAAAATTCTCATCATCATGTCATAAATCAAATAGTATGTCCACATAAAAACTTAAAGACCTAAAGTTATGTACATAGCAGAGAGTTGCTCACACCAACCATAGGTTTTACGACTTTAAACTCATTATTATTGATCACTATTATTAGCAGAGAGGATGAAGGCCGCTTATAAACATGAGACAAGTTATTAATCAACAAAATTAAATACAAACCACATAATATGTCAGGTTAACCAGTATACAATTGTTTTATATAGTTATAATTTAATTGTTTACTATGTTTATCCTGATTAGAGGGTCAGCTTGACGCAACAGTAAGGTTGCTACTTAGCGACCACGAGGTTAAATCCTAGACGCAACTTCTCTGCTTCTCCGCTTGCAGGGGAGATAGTTATTGCCAATTTGTCATCATCCAACTAATTACTATATCGTAAAACCATCGGCGAAATGATTACAAAACATTTAGAGATAAATATTTTGTCAATGGATATGGTTTATGATAGAGCATTATGGCGCTGCTCGATTCATGTAGTTAAGTCCTCCTAGTGAGATTAAGGCTTGGTTGTTGATGTTGTAGTCTGTGTAACACCTATTGAGGATATGATTACAAAATCTTTCTAAGACGGTTTTATCATGTAAGAAGACCAACAGAGGCTCTAAGAAGACAAAAAACATTGACTTTGTTTATTAGAAAATACCTTACTCTAAATGCATTTATCGGAAAGTTGTTTTTGATAGAGCTCAGTGACATTATCATTTGATCCATGGAGTCAATGCCACCAAGTGGTTTGTTATTTTCATAAAAGAAGAAACCAGGTGGGTTATTATTGAATCTTTAAAAGGCTGTTCTACACAATTAAACTGGTCAATTACAATGAAAAATTCTAATTCAGTAATTGCTGTCTCAAATCTTGAACTAACAAACCATAGAACACTAGCAAATACAAAAGAACATGAATTCTCCTTTTCTTTT
Organism: Lupinus angustifolius; assembly: GCF_001865875.1. Taxonomy (NCBI): domain Eukaryota; kingdom Viridiplantae; phylum Streptophyta; class Magnoliopsida; order Fabales; family Fabaceae; genus Lupinus; species Lupinus angustifolius. The sequence goes on along the minus strand of NC_032017.1, from coordinate 8,812,943 downwards.
CTCGTTTCTCATATGTTCAAGATACTGATGGGTGAATATATCTTAGGGGTCTGTAGAATATAAGTTCACATCAGTACAAATATCCCACCCCATCCCTTTTGTTGTGCTACACTTGTACTCTTAGCTGTGCATGAGTTTCAGGCATCAAAATATGTTATTTGGTTAAATAGCAGTAGCTGAAAATTACTAGCGCAATTTGAAACGTAACATCTAAACGAGATCTAGTTTTTGTTCACTGTCTCTGAATGAGAATATGAAATTGCACTTTTATACACTCTTCTAAGTTCAACCAAGTTTGCTTTTCAAGTTCAGGTATATATAGGAAGATCAAGCACTTGAACTTTTACTTTGGAAATTCAGCATTTTAATGCATCTATAATCCATTTGTTCAAGCCCGTTTATAAATCACAATGTCCAGCCAACAACAAAAACATAGACAGTAAGAGATATCAATTATAAAATAAAATGTAACAGTTAAAATCATAATTTAGTACCTCAGTCTTTGGCCTTTTGACATTGGATGTTGCAGTTGACTCTAGATCAGAAGCCTCTAGGATACTGTCTTTCAGGCTACCAGCAGATGATACAACATTCAAGGGTATGGCACTGGTTTTGCGCTTCATCCTCTTAATTCCATTGATACCATCTTGGGTAATGAAATTTCTAGCCTGAAGGCGACAATTAGTCATGGAAGCCAAATCCTCGCCAACAGCAGCTCTGGAACCAATACCAGGAGCTGATCCTGCTATACGATCATTCATGCTGACAACTGAACCAATATCACTGACAGCGGCACTTAATGTTTTATGTGACATTGATTTCACCTGGAATCATGATTTAGACACAAATTCGTCACATAAAACTTCAAACATAAAATAGTAGAATTATAAGGAAATTTGTCTCTGTAACTTATTTGTTATATCTACTAGGTAGAACAAATGATCGGGGTAACATAAGATCAGCTTGCTTGACTAACCACTCTGATTAAGTTTTCAATAGGCTGTTCTGTAACAGTTGACCTCCCAGAAGTGGCTGCTAAAGCATTTTCAGGCCCACTGAACTCAGCCAGTAATGGAGAGGCTGATATCCCAGGAGTCCCAATGGCAAGGGATTGAGCTGGTGCTGCTGCTCCCACTGTTTGTCGATGTCCAATATTTGCAGCATTTGATATTGACGAAAAACCAGGAATGGGCTTGTCAGAATCTCCTGGCATAGGAGATGGGGCCGAGGGAGGTGAAGGAGTGGGCCCCACAAAAGGTGAGTTTGAAGACTGCAGAGGAGTTGCAACTTTTGTCAAAGATGAGAGATTATTTTGTTGGTCAACCTGGGGAGATGAGTGTTGTAGAATCTGAGGAGATGCAGCTTGAAGGAGTTGGGGTGAAGAAACAGGATATGGACCCCCTGGTTTTAACTGTTGATGGGGATAAGCTGAGTGTTGACCAGAGGTAAGATGTTGCTGAAAGACTCCTGGCTTAGCACCCGTTCCTTGTCGTACTTTTATATCATTTATATCATTCATTTGGTAAAGCTGAGGCATTTGATGTGTCTGCAGTTGGCCAGACAGTTGCTGCTTTCCTGGCTGATGTAGTTGCTGCTGCTGTAGCATCTGCTGCCTCTGCAACAATTGTCTCTGGTGATGTTGTTTTAATTGTTGACTCTGCAGCATCTGCTGCTCTTGCTGATGTTTCAGTTGCTGGTGTTGAAGCATACTGGAACCTGACTGAAGGGTATTCAGATTTGGTTGGATCCCATGTACTCCACCTTGCGACGACAAGGAATTGATGTTGGTCTGTTGAGGAGTACTAATAGGGTTTTGTTGAAGGGAGCTCAGTGGAACCTGCTGCAGGGAGTTCATAGGATTTCCTTGTCCAGAATCTAAATTAGTACCAGATTGCATTGAATTCATCATATTCTGCTGTGCTGCCGATACACCAGACATAGAGTTGTGCTGTAAGTTTGGCATATTATTCTGCTGCATTGTTGCTACAGAACCTTGTAAATTTGTTGGCTGCAACTGAGGGTTTATTTGACTTTCATGAGACTGTACTTGACTAACTTGGGGTTGTGGTTGTGACGTGGAGTGCATATGAGATGGGGGAGGCTGTCCCGGTAGTGAAGACATTCCTTTCTTAGGCTTATTTGCGTTTATGAGATTTATAATCTGCTTCTCATAAGACCCAATTTTTTCCTTGAAATTAGATGAAATGTTGTTCTTGGGAACCTTTAGGAATGCTATTATATGCTCCAGCATCGTTCTAAATGCTCTCGCCCGGTCAAGCTGCTCTGACTTTGGTTGTTGGGGAAGAGACTCATGCTGATAGAGATAAGTTATAGAATTAAATACAATAACAGCTGATAACTCAATGAAATTTAAGAAGTATTTAATGCTCTCCATTAACTAATATTTAGGAAGTATTTAATACTCTCATAATTACACATAAAATTAAGTATAAAAATCTTTTTGAGTTCCAAGATATTTACTGCTTCTACAATGCCATTCGATACTTTGTTTTAATTCCTGCATCTCCCATAAGTTATAAGCAAATACAAGCAATGAAGCCCCTTCTTTCAGAGTTGTGCGAAGGCTTGTTAAAATTCACTATTTAATGCTAATCACAGGGTGAAAAGTAACAATAATTACAATGGAAAAGGGTGATTTATCAACATCAGCTGTTAAAAATTAGCAAGTAAAAAAAGAATTGTAAACAAACCTGCTGAAGTTTAGCAGCAATTCTCTGGTACATTTCTGTCAACTCTGGCAAGTAGCTTTCTTTCATGGTTTGTATCTGTTGGCAGAAGTCAGCAGAATCAAATAAACAAAACACTAGCAACCTTGAGATCTCTCAAGCAAGCACTTCTGTATTATTATTGCAGTATTACTTATGGAGGGGATAACAAGAACTTCTTTCTTTTTTGCATGATAAATTGTGAATTTCGCTTTCCTGCTTAAATTGTGAGGATGCATAAACCATGCATTTATGTGTATCATAACATGAGAGAAAAGATGTGCACCGCTGCTGTGGAAACTGCTTATGTTTTGCAATGAGTGTTTGGTCAACAGTGGAAACTACTTATTACAACCTCTTTATTATCTATTAGGTGCTGCCATTAAGAGAGACTCTTTGCAATTTTCAACCTAATGCTGTACTGATATGAATAGTATTGCTTCAATTCAAGCTGGTGTTCATAAGCAGTTTCCACAGCTACAGTACACATCTTACCTTTCATATGTTATGCTAGGTATGGATATTGTTCATTTGAAAATTGCAAAGAATGGATAAAAGATTGATACCAGTGAGTATTAAGAAATATATTTCATGGGTTTATCTCTAAGACTGATTAAGTGTTCATGCTGCTACTATCAAGTAAAATCCTAAAAACTAAAGCACCATATAACTCTTCATAATTTTACTTTGTGGTTTGCTTGACTAATTTCTGTTGTCCTAGCAAATTTCAGAGGAAAGTGAAAAAAAATTGGCATTGTACCTTTTGGTAAACTTCTTCCTGCCAATCAACCCCACTTGATTGTGAAGTCTGTGCTGTAGAATCCACAGAAGCTGCAACAGAAATGATATGACAAATGTGACATACAAGGCTCAGAAAATGCATGAGTACTTGATATTTGTTAAAACTTCGAAGAGCCATTGACTGAAAGTTTTATGACAGAGAAATGCATAGATGCATGTACATACTTGTTGATGTTTCTGGCAGTGCTCTTTGAGATTGATACAACTGCTTTTGTTGATCAATTGTGTTCTGCTGTTGAAGCATGGAAACTGATGTTTGATGTCTTTGCTGCATATCGCGTTGCAAGGAATTTGGCTGCTGCGGCAAACCAAATTGCTGTTGCAACTGTGAAGACTGAGTGTTAATCTGTGGCATCAATTGCTGCTGTGCACCCTGTGTCTGTGACTGCTGCGCTTGAGGTGGTAACAAATTAGTTGCATGTTGCTGTGATTGTTGTGGATTGGGGACCTTCATATGAGTAGAGTGATGGGTTGTTTGCATGCCTGGATTGCCAGATTCAGGTCCAAGCATCTGTTGCTGCTGTAACCCAGGGGCATTATTTCCAAACTGCTGTTGATGCATATTTGTTAGGTTGTTTTGCTGATTCATTAACTGTTGTTGCCGCTGTTGCAGGTTTGTAAGATTATTCTGCTGCGAATGCAGCCTCTGTGTTTGCTGTATATCACCAACATTGTTCTGTGCCCCAAGCATCTGAGCATGCTGCATGATTGTTGCATTTGACTGTGACCCCATAAGCTGCTGCTGCTGCTTTTGTGCAGGCAACATTTGTTGCTGATTCATTGGTGTTTGTTGCTGATGAACAGCAGAAGTCTGTTGTGGCTGTTGCCTCATAACTTGGGGATGCTGATGAAGCATCGACTGTGTTGACTGTTGAACATTATTAGCCTGCTGATTATGCTGAAGGCTAGATAGAGAAGATGCTTGCATCATAGAAGGTTGCAGAATAGACGACGTTTGCATAACTGATTGTTGAGAAGATTGCAACTGATTTGGTTGTAGAAGGTTCTGCTGTTGTTGCTGCTGCTGCATCTGAGATTGCAGATGTAGCTTATGCTTGAAAAGCTGCTGTTGGAGAATATACTGTTGTTGATTCTGCGATTGCTGCTGTTGCTGTTGGGAAAGAACCTGCTGCCTTCCTGGCATTTGTCTCTGAGAACCAGGAAACATATTCTGCATGTTGGAATTCTGGCCCATAGTGCTCCCGACTGAATTCTGCCCAGCTATACTCTGTATGTTAGAATTCTGGCCAATATTTTGGCTGGGAGTCTGGGGTAGACTAGATACAGGTGGAAGGTTAGGTTGAGGTGCAATGTTATTTTGAATATTTTGAGACAGAATCTGTTGACGTGACTGGGACTGATTAGGCAAAGGAACAGGTTGTTGCTGCCCAGGATTATGAACTTGAGGCTGCATAACAAGTCCTGTGAAAAGAATTGGTTGCCTAAGTGAGAGGCTGGAAAACAAAGAGATGGATCGCAATATAACATGATTTGCATTTGGATTTTAACACGCGGAAAAGTTCAACGAAAAAAACAAAAGAATAAAAAATGAAAGAAAAGAAGGCAACAGACAAGGATAGTATAAATGGCCAATGTAGTAAAAAAAATAATTCATTAATGATATTTTAATTTCAAGCAATAGGAAACATGAAAAGCTCAGAGAACAAAAGTAATTGCTAATAGAACTGGATGACAAGATTTAATCAAATATTTCAATGCAAACATAGGATTTGCCACTTTGGTACCTCATCAGATACCATCACGAAACAAATGCCATTAAATGCTAACCTTGATCAGGAGGTTTATTGCTAGGGCCAACTTGATTTGATGGCATATTGTTGCCCATGGTATTCTGAGATTTCGTCTCCATTGTAAGCATCTTCAAAGATATTTTTCGTAGATAATCTTGCTGAAAAGAGAAATACCAGTGCTACATTAAACAATCAAACTTCTATATTGTGTATACTTGCAAAGGTAACCATAAATGAAAATGGAGGCTCTTCAATCTTCAATGAACATACCTGGCTTGTTGCAGCAGTAAAAATCTTCTCTTCAAACCTTTGAGCAATCTTCCGAAGTTCAAGTAATCCCTCTGGACCAGAAAGAGGAAGATGTTTTTTTAACGTATCCATTCTGCAAAATGAAAGACAATAGTTCCATTATTAGATAATGCATGTGATTGATAAGTTAAAAACAAAGGACAGCCCTTAAAAGTCATACATGGTTAGCTGTAAAGAGTCAATGACAATACCAAATAAATAAAAGAAATAGTGTTACAGAATATTGAAGCCAAATACACAATCCTAAGCCAGTATACTCAAAATATACATTTCAGTTTGATAATAATGGCACTACCCTCTTCCAAAATACCTAAATTCTTACAAAGATAATACCCCAAAAATTGTTCACCCCCTTTTTCAAAATGGCAAGAATGAATGAACAAGTACTCCACATTCAGAGGACAGACTGCTCACCAATGTTACAAAATGAATTCCAAATTGTTCTGGCATATTGTGGAATGCAACACCAAATGACTGGTAAGCTTCTAAATTGTACTTTTTTAATGTCTAAGTTCAACAGCCAATTATTGTCATTTCCAGCTCACCCATCCAAGAAGTATGGCAGCACTGACATTCTAAAGCTAACACATGGTACTTGAATACAATATTAAAAATATACATTCAATAGTGATTATAATGCAGAACATTCGTTAGGCAAAAGAAAATGAATAAATTTGAATATTATTCTGTACATATCAAATAGAATTTTCAGCGCAGGTTGTATAATCTATATGTATCAGACAATTTTACAGAATGGTGCTATTTTAAGTTTTAGTTCTTCCAACATACATGTATTTTAATTTTTCTTGGACACAGTTGCTTCTATATGACAAACAAACAAACAAGAAACCATTTGGAAATGCTGTGAAAGTGTGAATTTATGGATTAAAGACTTCATTAATTTTTTAACTGCAACAACGACCAAAAACTATTGACAGTCTCACCGATACAATATTAAAACTGAATCTTACATTTTGTTGACAACTCTTTGGCGTGAATCAGGCATAAGTTGAGCTCTCCAATCACTTGTATCCATAGTGGGTTCTGTGCTTTGGTTCGGTATCCAATTATTGGAGTCCATCAGATTCAACTTAACTGAAACACTAAAAAATGAACATTCTCATCAAATCAAATTATACTCCAAAAGGAATGCAATAAATTATCTAAAATGTGATAAATATTAAAATTTAATAAACTGTATTCCTATACTATGTCATTGTAGTGACAGTATGTACAATACATAGTATTTATGTCTAGTGCCTGATTTTAGTCGGAGAAGATAAAGAATGAATCGGGAACATAAGGCGCCGAGGCGATTAAATCCATTGAAGCAAGAGCTGCCAATAAGCACACACCATTCTAAAGAAACGACATCAACATAAAAAAGAAACTGATACAATATCTCACTACTCTGCATTCATCTTCTATATAATTAACTTCACAAGCATAAACGATCCATGTCTTTTCTATTAACACTTCATTTATTACCTTAACCAATTCCTGAAACCCTAGCTTTCCACCTCTGAATCCATTTTCCTTACACTTTACATGAATTTCACAATTTCATGTTGAATTTGAGAAAATTAAACTAGAATTTTATATTCAGATCATTCGAAATACGGTTTTTTCGATCAAAGCGAAAAAAATTAATTGAATTAACGCGATCAGATAAAAAAAACAATGGAAACAGATGAAAACGAGGAAAGGAATAGATGTTACCGTTGGTGGCGGAGAATGAAGCGTAACGGTGTTGCGTGAAAGAGGGTTTAAGAAATCGCCATGATTGTGATCTGTTGAGTTGTGTAGCTCAATTCAAAATAGGAGCAGCTCCTTTTATACATGGGAGGGATTCCACATTAAAAAGAGTTATTGAACATCTTAATCATTTATTCTATGAATGAAAGAAAAGAAATCGAATAATTCATATCTACTCAATAATTTAAATGATTGGATTTTCTTATAATAAATAAAGTTAAAATGTGGACTAGGTTTTTTTAGCCTACTCATTCCTTTATATATACTAATGTGTCGATCAGCGCTCGTGTTTGTTGACCCGCATTTTTATTTTCTGATATCAAGTGTATGCACGAGTTTTTATAAATTTCTCAACTTGTGTCTCTAATAATAATAGTGTGTCATTAGATGTTTTTTCATGGGAGTAAAATTGTTCATCTTATGGTGACAAATAGAGAAATTAAAAGTAGGAGAATGTGTGGAGTAGTAGTGGTACATTGACGGAAATGAATAAAAAATTGTGGAAGTTTCTTGTAATTATTATTGTGATGTTACAAAATAATAAATTGGAATATGAAAATTATGTCATGATAGTTACTAAATGAAATTGAACGAATTATACAGGTTCAATTATCTGAATATTCTATAGACATATTTTACATTTATATAATAATAAGGACAAAGTTGGAATATAAAAATTATGTTTGTTCAATTCTATAAATATCTCTTATAGACATATTTTGCTTTTATATATACTAGTGTGTACAGGCGCTTCGTGCCTGTCGGCGAATATTGTGTCATACTACATATTCAATTTTTATATATTTCATTTTTTTGAATTAAAATGTATTTGTTGTGTTCGGTGTACTTTATATTATATTTTTGTGTGTTTATGATAATATTTATATATATATACTTTCATAATTCATTTATTATATTATTAAATAGGGAAAAGTGCACTAATAAACTTTATTGTTTTTTTGTTTCTCACATGTATCATTGCATTAGAGATAATATGTCTGAATTAGAAATATCCAGAAGTATGTGGGACTAACTCTCTCAATAGCTATTTTTTCATCCACAAGACTCAAACAATATTGCTTTTATAATTAGTAAACAATTTTTTCTTAATTAGTTATTAAACTTTATTTGTTAGTTTGTATAAATATCTCTTATAG
>NC_032017.1:8798020-8804344 GCF_001865875.1 Lupinus angustifolius | reverse complement strand
TATATATATATATATATATATACTTTCATAATTCATTTATTATATTATTAAATATGGAAAAGTGCACTAATAAACTTTATTGTTTTTTTGTTTCCCACATGTATCCTTGCATTGGAGGTAATCATGTCTGAATCAGAAATATCCACGGGTATGTGAGGTTAGCTCTCCCAACGACTATTTTTTCATCCACAAGACTCAAACACTATTGCTTTTATAATTAATAAACAATTTTTTCTTAATTAATTATTAAACTTTATTTGTTAGTTAAATTGGTTATAACATACATATAAGCATATAAGATTAAATGACCAACAAGGAAAGAACTATTATAGTAATAGGTTTACTAATGCAAAAATGCATGTTGTTAGTCATCCTAGATGGTGGTAAGAATTCGTGTTAAAATGCAAATTAATTGAGAAGTACTTGATAAGTAAAAATAAGAGGTAAAAATGTACAATAGAATAATATTTGTATATAAAAATTTGAAAAACAATAACATGATGGCCAAAATTAAAAAAAAAGCAGGACTTATAATTTTTTATTATTAATAATTTAATATTATTTTTATGTAAGGATAAATTTTAACAACAGTTAAAGCTTAATGAATTATTAGAAAGAAAAAATAATTTATAATACTTAGTTGTAAAAGACATAAAATTGAAGGAGGTTTATACATATATATTATATACAAGGTTGTACAATTGAAATTTTTGCAAATTTCAAATTAAAAAATTAATTTCCTTTGATAGAAAAAATCCCTTAAAATCAACTATCAATTATTAATATATAAATCTAGAATTTCTATTTTCTAGGAAGAATGGAATGCTTGTGTGTCATTGAAAAATGTATGTCATGAAAAATTACTATATGTTTTATTCAATTAAAAAAAAATCACGTTTTTTTTGTTGACAAAGTTGTGTTTGGATTTTTTTGGTTAAGCTTTATTCTTCATACAAAGATTTTCTGATCACTTTTCAATTTCATGTGTAATATATGTCATAAAGATATTCTCATAAATATGGAACTAATTCTTTTGTAAATTTCTTTACTTTCTTCTCATTATGCATTTATGTTCTATTGACCATGATTTATTGTTATTATTACATTACCTTTAATTGCTATGAACATATGGTATACCATCTCTTGATGTTTTATTAAGTTTAAAGTTATTATGTGTGTTTTTATTTAATTTTAGTTTATAAATGATAAAATTATAAAGTATAGGATTATAATCTGTTCATATTATAATCTATTTATGTTTAAATATTTGATTAAACTGAATATAAGTTAATCTCGTTCATTTGAGTAAGATAAAAAAAAGTACTATTTCTTACCTAAAAAATTACAAGAATGATATGAAGTTAATTTTTATGTTATGATTTTTTATTTTTTTTAAAGTATAAATTTTTTAATATTTATCATCATATATTTTTTACTATATATTTTAACTTTTAATACTCTCTAACAAAGGCTAAAAAATATTAAAATAAAGGATAATATAAAACAAATATTAGTATTTAAAAATAACATAACAAACAAATAATTAAATGTTATTAAACTTGAATTAGATAAGCCACAAAATAAAGAATGCACAAATGATAGAAAAATGAATCCAAAGAGGGATCAATCAAAAAAATAAAAGTGCTATTGAAATTTGAGGGATAAAATGAGAAGTAAAATTTGTTAGAAAAAATGAACAATCTAAAAAAAATAATTCACCATAAAGAGATGTTTTTTTTTTTTGTTGCTCATTTTCATAAATAGAAGCTGAATTTATAATACAGGGGAGTTGTTAGACATACATATCCTATAACTTTAACCTTATTTTAAAAAAAATAAAAATTAAAAACTTTAATTGAAGATAAAATCTTTGCATTATTCATTGAAATGGTCAAAATTGTCAATGACTAGTCTTATTTTTTTTAAATATTATCTTTTGTTACTGTATTCATCAATCATTTTTATTTTATTTTCCTTCATTCCATTTGTATTTAATTGAAAAGATTGAAGGGTATAGGACATGGATAAGGAAGATATGTATATGAATAATGATTGAAGTGAGTTTTGTAATGCATATGAATTCTCAAAGGACATGTACATATGTTGGTAACCTTAATCAAGATTATAGAGTAGGAAATGAATAACAATAATTTTGATATATACTTTAGATCAAAGTACATGGTTTTATATGATTCATATTCATAACGAGGTCAATAATATTTTAACTTTGGTAGTCTTTAGAAAGAAAGAAAGTCACATCTTCTATCTCAATGTGTGTATCATTCCATATACTATTTATTTTTTATTTGTCTTAATTTTATATTTTCTGACCAATGAAAATAAAATGATATATAAAGTGATACACATCTTAGGATATAAGATATGTTTCTAGTAGGGAAGAGAAATTGAAGATTTCAAAGTCATCTCAGAAGTGTGTTTCAGGATTCTGAAACCATCCATTTTTCTTCATTCCTTTTCAAAATCTAACTTACAAACAAAATCTTAAAGATCAAAACCACAATTAAGCATTCTCTAGCTAATCAAAATAAGTAACAATACTAATTTGCTCATCTATTCATTTATTTCAGTACACAAAATTTCTAATACATAAGAAAAATAAATCCCATTTTTTATGCAAAATACTAAAAACTATATTTGAATTCTAAATTCCTTTAAAGTTGATGTTATTTTGTAGAATTAACTAATACACGGCTAATTTATTCTTATTTTAGTCTTATAAATTATTTTATAATTTATTACTCTTTATAAGTTAAGAATATTAAATGTCATTCTTATTCTAATTTGGCTCTTACAATCAACCTTTCACACGAGTTACAAGTGATTTTTTAGAAGAAAAATATTATCTCCTAAGCAAAATGGATAGAATGAACCTACATAACATTGCAAAAAAAAAATTGGGTTGCCCAAAAGTCATGTTGGCCCAATATAATTACGTACTGAGTTTTAAAAAAGAATTATTACTTCGTTGAGGGAGCCTACTCAAAATTGGAAAACAAAGTTTAACTTATTTATGAACTATTGGTTTATTTGTGAACTATTTATTTATCTAAAATTAAATAAAAATTTTAAATCATTTAATTAATGAAAATTGGAAAATAAATGTTTTGTAAAAATTGTAAAATAATATAATAATTTTCTATTGCCATTATAGTAATTTGAGATGTTAAAAATGTATTATCATCATTGTCATCTATACTTTTTACAAAGACAACATATGGATGACAATGGGGTCATGCCACAGAGGAATGAGATCACTTGTCTTTAACGATGTCTCATTCTCTATCTCAAGTCAATCATCTATCGATATATGGATAAAAGAAAAATCTAAAAGCAAAAAATAATAAAATGAAACACTCTGATTGACTTGAGACATAGAGTAAGATGCTATTTGAGACAAGTGATCTCTATTCATGACATGAGTAGTATTTTCATATTCTCAAACCCGCTCTATTTGCAAGTGACGGTGTAGGTATTGAGTATTTATGAGTATCCAAAAGATTTTTATTTTTTATTATATATTTATATATTTTGTAACAATCTAAAAATAATTATTATATGATTAATAAGATATTTAATATGATAAATTTTTATTATTATTATTATAGTGAAATGTGAAATCACTTCAACTTATTATGAAATAATAATAATGTAAATAATAATATATAATCTTAAAATAATAATGAAAAATATAATATATAACAATTTAATTAAGAAATAAATTTATAAATATGCGGATACTTACAGTGTAGTATCATAAAACTCATTCTCACCCATAAGATATTATTGTGGGTACTTATTATAGGTTTTTTTTACGGGTACACACGAGTCAGGTATTTTGCTATTCTCTAAGTCAAATCTAAATCCTCTATACCAAAAGCATTTTATATCTCTATACCAAACTAATGATGTTTTGTCAAATACATATGTGTTAGTATGTCAATTAATGAGAAATTAATTATTAGACAAAATTCTATTGAGTTGACATAAAAGTATACAAAAACTTTTATTACATAGGATTTGAGTTTCCCTAAGTCAACACCTTCATCATAATGCCTAAATGCCTATGTCATTTTTGGCCTTTTATTTTTTAATATATTCATAACAAAAATTATATAATTCAATGATACTTGAAAGCAAAATTGTGTTCAATATCCTATAACATCTCAATACCTCATTTACCGATGTTTCATACAATTATCTATATCTATGATTGATGTGGTCACAATTTCGATTATGGTACAATTTTATAGCCATCAAAACCTTGGCATATTAGCATGTTGTAACCCAGATTTAAAACATTTGTTATATATAATGTGAACTCAAATCAAATGCCCTTGATTATCTCATACTACACCTGTATTTTGTAATTTTAAACCTTGGTGTTTAGAAGCATCTCCAACTAACACAATATTTGTTCCAACAAGATGGTTTTCTTTAATCATGCCAAAAATGTGATTCTATGAACGTCACATGATTTATATATATCTTGTAACATGCTTATCTTTTGTTGTATGCAACATAAATCATTTGTCAGGTTTACATAGAAAGGACCCCACCAAATTATGGGTAACACATGGAGATTGATGTGAGACACTAGTTAGGGACCCATAAAATATTTTTGGTACAAAAAAATTTGGACTATTTCTCGATTTGTGGTGTCATCTTTGCGTAGGAATGACAACGGGGCGGGGTGGGGTCAGGTTTGCACATATCCGAAATTCAAAACCTGAACTCGAACCCGAAAAAAAACCCGAAAATGATAAAGTATTAAGGAAAATATGATATTATTTTCGTGTAATTTTTCTCTAACATTTCTATTTTCTCTTGTATTATTTCATTTCTTTTATGTTTAAAGATAGAATAGTATGTAAAGTAAAATTAGAAATTAAAAACAATTGGCAAATGATAGAAATTTCAATTTTAAATTAAATTACCTTACTTCAGGGCAAGTTCGAGTTAGAGTCTTTGCTATATCAAACCCAAACCCAAACATGAAATTTAAACCCAGGTAAAACCCGAACTCGAACCAAATCATATTGGGTTTTCCCCGTTAAATTCGGGCGGGTACTCACGGGTTCGGTTTTTATTGTCATCCATATCCTTGCAGAGGGGTCATACTAATCTTCTCTATATCAACATCCGGTAAAAAATTTAATATATTTTAATAAATATATTAATTACTAATTGTGCTAAGAACAACTCAACCTTTACAAAATACACATTATACACACAAAAAAATCTTATTATGATGATAACATTTAGTTGTGTATCATGATAATTAATGAAATTTGAAAAAGCTTGGGACATAATTATTGTCATAGGTAGCTAGTAAAAGAATTTCATTGTATCTTGTTTCAATTGGTATGTATTGATTCAAATTCCTCTTGCATATTGGAGATGATAATTATGTGGAAATGCATAGAAAAATCAAAAGATAATGATATTTATATTCTTTAATTTATACTGTGATTATATTTTTACTCTTAAAATACATCTATCTATTACCTATATAATAAAAAAAGTTCTATGACATACATGTGTCATCACCTCCTTGAATTGTCACATGTCACACTCACAACAAAAGTTTTCTCACTCAAAGAATTTTACCACCTCCAATACACCCCACCACACCATAACATTTGTTATTATCTCTTTATACATTTTTTTATCATTTATTCTTCTTATTTCTTCCATATTTTTTCTCTCTCATTTTATTACTAATTAGAGAACCTCATCTCTCTTTCACTCCTTCATTTCATTACTCTACTTTTCTTCAACCATTTTTATCTCTTCTTGGTTTATATCATTCTTCCATTTCAAAATTTCTTATTTTAAAATGATTTTATGCATGTAGATTTATTCATTGAAGATGTTGTATTAAAATCTTTTTTTGTTTATTTTGTAGATATGTTATTATTGTTGGATAACTACAGTTCTATTTGATCCGGTGTCTCTTAATGTTTGTTCACCCTTGAAGCATCATTGCAGGTTAGTTTTTCTATATCTCTTTGTTATTTCTTTATTTGTTTATAGAATTTTCTATTCAAAATAATTATTATTGTAACGTTGAAAATGACATGAACAATGACGAGATCGTAAAGAGGGAGAAAAAAGTAAATAATCTCTGACACTTTGGTATTTTCATCATTTATGCATAATTTTCTAAAAAAATTGTTAAAATGCCATTTTGCTACCTAATCTTGAGCAAAAGTAGCATAATATTGATTCTATGTTTTTTATTTTTGTTTTACATTGTGGTTCATCTATTTTATTGTACAACATGAATTATGTTACTTATGTTAT
>NC_032017.1:8788502-8797920 GCF_001865875.1 Lupinus angustifolius | reverse complement strand
TAAATGGAAAATAAATTAATTTGATTCTAAGAAATTTGCAAGTGAGAATTAATGCATCATTGAAGATTTGGAACAAATAAGAAAATAATTAGGATCATTTTGTGTTGAACAATAGGAATGTGGTTTTATATTCGTTCATTACCTCTCTTATTCATTCATTGTGTTTCATTACATAATTTAATGATAATAATTCTATTTATTATAGACTTGGATGATATTTTTATCTTTTAGTTAAAATGATTATATTTCAGTTAATATTTGAAATAATTTTGATAATAATTGTGTAACGATATAAAGTATTAATGTAATATTCATGAATAGCAAAATTCGATTTCATTCATTGCAATTTAAATGTGAATAAATGGATAATAACTCAATTTGATTCTAAAAAATTTATTAGTGAAGATTAATGCATCATTTAAAATTTGTAACAAAAAAATAATAATTAGGATTATTTTGTATTGAACATTGGGAATATGACTTTACATTTGTTTATTCCCTTCCTTATTCATTCACTGTGTTTTGTTCCATAATTTAATCTTATGATTTCCATTTGTCTTCTTATTGTAATAATAATAATAATTTGATATGATTATCTTTCCGTTAAAATTTGAAATAATTTTGTTAATAATTATGTGATGATACATGATTATTAAGGTAATATTAATTAGCAAAATTCGATTTCATTCATTGCAATTTAAATGTGAATAAATGCATAATAACTCAATTTGATTATAAGAAAGTTGCAAGTGATGATTAATATATGAGTTAAGATTTGGAACAAAGAAAAAATAATTGAAATCGTTTTGTATATTTTTCTCACTTAACTATGTAAATATGTTCACCTAAATTTTTAACTATGCAAATGCATCGGTAACATGTGCACTATTTTATTCTATAACTTAATCTTATGTTTGTCATTTGTTGTCTTATAATTGATAATAATTTTAATTGATTAAAGACTTAAATGCTATGAATATATTTCAGTTAAAACTTAAAATAATTTTGATAACAAATGTGTAATGATAGGTCAACATTAATGTCATATTTATGAGCATAATATGATTTTATTGATTCTTCTTAACTCATATGTCCTCCTCATTCTTATCAGTTGCATCTCAAATTGCCGAAAGTCTCTCATCTATATAACATAAGATTTAATATATATATATATATATATGGAGCTACGAACCATACATGATTGGTTATAAAGCCAGATTTAGTATTCTCACAACTTTAATATGAGAATTGTTCTCATTGAGTAGCTCCCTATAAATACACATATAGGAGTTACATTTTTAAGGAACAAATATATTAAATAAAATACAAATATATTATAACTATTTTATAACTTACAATTGATTGAGAGAGGAAATATATTTTCATAACTTATAATTGGTTGAGAGAGAAAATATATTTTTAAAATAAACGAATCAATATAAAATTAAATGACAAATAAAAATATTCTTTAAAGTGCATTTTTTATTGACGTGTGTTTATTTTGTAGATTTGTTCTTTTTTTATAGACCAGTTTTCATTTTCATTATTTTTTTTGTTTATTTTTCATAGATTTATTTATTTTGTTTTTATACAAAAAGAAATAACAAACTAATTTATAGCAAACCCTCTTTGGGAATCCAAAATACATGAAATATTTAAATATAGACAATTGAATACACTTGATTTATTTTATTTTGTTTCTTACCATTGTTCTTAACATTGCAGATATAATCATATAACAATATTAGTTTATATATTTTGATAATTTGTAATAATAATTATGAAACTCATGATTTTTATGATCAAATATTTATTTATATCATATGAGTTCATATTACTATGATAATAATAGTTTCTACCCAATTATATATTATTATGTCTTACTATATATTTGATCATTATGTTGCATAATTTTTCAATTTATTGACGATTAATATATTATCATGTCTTACTATGCGATAAAAGTTATGAAGACATTGTGTCGTTACATTAGAAAACATATCCAATGAGATTCATTCACAATTTTTGTCTTTCTATATATTTCGCTTTATTTTATCAAATTATTACACAATATTACTAATATACATTTAATAATATTCATATTTATGTGCTTCTAAATATTCGTAAAAATCAATGTCTCATGAGAATGCTCGAGTAATATGTGATTCTTTAACAAATATGAATGCACAGGTAAGATGAATGTTCTTAACCATGGGAATACACATGTAACATGTGTGTTTCTTAATCATTAGAATGTACATTTAACATGTATGTTATTAATCACACGAATGCACGAGTAACATGTGTGCTCTTAACCATATGAATGCACAAGTAACATATTTTTTTCCTTAACCATATGAATGAATGCACGAATAACATATGTGTTCTTAACTATTATAATGCAGGGTAACATGTGTGTTATTAACCATTAGAATGCACGAATAACATATGTGTTATTAAACATATAAATACACGGATAACATGTTTGTTCTTAACCATGTGCCAAAAAATTATTGCCCCGTGCAAATGCACGGGTAACTTACTAGTTAAAAACAGAATCGTACTCTCAAGTAATGTAGAAGAGTGTAACTCTTATGTATTGCTATAACTAAATTGTCATTTGAGTTGCATATAATAATAGAGGAAAAAGCAAAAATCCAAGCTTGAGTAAACCTCAATGTAGTAAATCAAAATAGCAATCAATAAAGCTTGATGTATTTAATTTAGAAGCCCTTTTCTCATGAATTATAACCTCAATATTTTTTCTTTTGGTAGATATAATTTCATTTTTACATTATATTCTACAAGTAATCCTAGGAGCTAGATCATGTCTCATAAATTTGAGGTCCTTGTATGAAACTTATGTTATTCTCTACTATTTCGAATAGTAATTCTTGCTATTGAATTCTCTTTCTAACTCCATCACCTACAACATGCTAGTTTAGGATGTATTTTCTTAAGCACCAACAAAGTTAGCTAAAGACAAAATCTTATGTATTTTTGTATTCATTCACTACCTTAGTCATTGTTGCTATACTCATTAAGAATTGCATGATAGTATTTGATATTTAAATGTGAGCAATAATAATTATGGATTTCTGTCCTTTGTCTAAGACAATATCTTATACTATTAATATATTTGTTTCACATGCGTAGAAAGGTCTATGTGAAGACTTGTAGAAAAAAATACAACATTTACCTACCTTGTAGCAAATCAATAATTTAATTACTATAAGTTAGTATTTTTAAGAGATGAGAGATCTACTTACTTCAAGAGTTTTAAACTTACTTCACATCCTAGTTATTAATTCCAGGAAAATTCAATGGTTTGAATTAGTGGGTAGATCTAAATCATTAGATTTCCTTAAAATTGTTGGTTAGGATGAGGAGTAAGTTTAAAAAACTTCCTCTTAGAATAAGTGAATCCCCACTCTTTTAAGATTAGTTTAATTTGTAGAGGTACAATATGCCACAAACAATAAAATTAAACATTGAAAGTTATTTGCCCATACAAACAACTAGAGCATCAAATGCACCATTCATTCTAGCCACACTTTTTGGTACTATAAATGGTATCTTTTACCCCGTATGGATAAAGAATTAATTCTTTTCGAATATGTAATTATCTCTCTCAATAAGTGTCATTCACATGAATTGAATCTTTAACCTTTTGATATATTGACATCTAACATAACCTTGTATTACTATACACACCTTCTTATTATTCTACCAAGAGCATTTAGTAATGTATACCATAGTGTATATCTTTTGTCTTAAAAAATGTGCACAACTTCGTATGTTATTTGTTAAAATTGGTTAAAAAAATACTTAATTATTAAACTTTTAACTTTAATATATTTTTCAATTATTAATAACAAATAATACAAGTAATTTTTGTGAACAACAAATGTACTATATCCTTACTATCACTAGCGTTTACTAGCACTTATTGACGGCTAGAAATTGAACCATTAATAATGGTGGTTATGCCCGCTGTTAATGAAAAGTAGCTAGTAGAAAATCAATTCTAGCATATCTATTAGTGATATTTTTGTTTACCATTACAAATAATATTTACCAATAAGACATTAGTTTAATAGTATAAGAATTTACTATATTTATAAAAAGATCAAAAAATTAATGATTTGATTCTTGTGAGCGACATTATTAAGAGGAGTAGTCATACATAACCCAAAAATGATTAATTTTTTACTATATGGTAAATGAATACCTTGATAATATTACATTTTTTTATGGTTTTTGACCGCCAAAATTTGTATATTTGAAGAAGATAGAAATGTGAGAGAATGAAAAGAGAGAAAGAAATGAAAAATATAATGAATTTTAGTGTTGTTTGGTTGTATAGAAAAAGAAGTGATATTTTCTCCCTCACTCTTCTTTAGACAAAAATCTGTTGTCTCAAATTATGTCCATACCATATTCTAGATCAGTGAAAACATGTCATATCAATTAAAAAACTTAAATATTTATTATTATTTTTTTCTATTTTTGGTTCAATATCATTGATCCGAGATATGGTTTATGACATAGTTCGAGACATGGGAGCCTAGTCCCTCTCCCCTTCCATTTTCTCTTAACTTTGAAGGAGAAAAAAATTTCATGGACTCCACTCCATTTTAATTTATCTGCTTAAACTCTTCTCTGAACCAAATTAAAGAAATATCATATTTTTCTTCAACTTTTCTCCTCTAGCCCAAAGAAAGACTTCTAGGAGTGTGGTGGTGGTTGAAGAGTATACATATTAGTTGCTTGGCACAATGAGGAATATGAAGGAGAAAGGAAGAAAAAATATATATTTTAGAACATTCTAGCAAGAACAAATGCTCTTATGATGCAAGTACCAAAATTTATTCAAACAAAACTAAAACACCATATATCTTTGGGCAGAAAACAAATAAGATAAGATATTTTGAAGAAAAAAAAAATTCTAATATTTGTTGGACATAAAAATGACCTGACTTGTCCTTCCCTTAGGTTACCCCAACCACCATATAGCTTACATTTTACTTCATTTATTAGCAATTTGTCATAAATATAATATAATCATCACTACCACCATAATTGTAATTTAAAATAATCATGGTAATCATAATTTACTAAATGTACCAAAAAGATAAACTATTTATTTGGTTACTTTTGAAAAAAAATTGAAATCTCACTCAAATAATTAAAGTCCAAAGCATCAATATGCCCATATCCCCAATTGCTTATAATTACTTTTTATTTGGTTATCACTCAAAAAATTAAAGTCCAAAGCATTATAAGTACACTCCTCCCCCACAATAAAAAATATAGAATTATGTCCCTATCAAGCATCAATATGCCTCATACCCTCAATTGCTAAATTCTAACAAGTAGTTGAGTATAATCTATGTTCACTTTCAGAAGATATTTATTTACATTCAATATATCATTTATTATTTATTTATATTTCTTTTGGAAAGTCAATAATAATTAAATATAAATGATACAAATGTATAAATGTAAGATCAATGTATACATTTTTTTCAAAGTAATTTAAAACTTTCCAATGTCCTTATCTTAGTCACCTTTATTTTTTCTCTCTATCCTTATTTTGTAGGGTTATATTATATTCTCCTTATACTAACAAATATTGATTCAAGTGGTACATGCTGGATTCCCTTTAAGTAAGGTCTCAAATTCAAGTCATGTGGACGAAAATATACATTCTGAGAGAGTTAACCACACATACTTATAGATATTCCCGACTCAAATATAATTAATTCCAATTCAAGGATGGGTGAGAAACCCAACAAAATATTCTCCTTATAATAAAATTTTAGTACTATAAAGTTATAAACCATTGAAACACGCGAACCACGCTAAATTTCCTCGCCCTTCACACCTTTAGCTCGATGATGGACACGTGTATAAACAAAGATTCAACGGTGGAGATTCAAGTTGCATGTTTAGCGAGTATAATAAGGATATAACTATATCTACCTTCAATGAAACTTATCACTCTCATTACTTGTTCATATCTTCTTCTTCTTCCTCATAGTTATATTTCCTTTATTTATTAATATTTATATATATTTTTATGTCTTGGCCTCATTCAATAACCACAAATCCAATCTCCATTATTTTTTCCACTCTTATAAAAACCTACTTATCCATATTCATTATTTCTTCCTCACACAAAATACCCATATATTATATCATTATATAGTTTTATTCCACCTTCAAGAATTACAAGGTTATGGAGGAATCAGGAGAAAATTGGCCTTCTTATTCTGATTTGGTAATTAAAAGTAACATAGTATTCAATATTCATTTAGTACATATGTTATATACATATGTTATGAGTATATATTCTATATATTTAGTGTTGTGTGCATGTATGTTGTTGCTTGTAGTATATGATATATTTTCTAACTTTGAATATTGTTTGGGTGTTTTAATTTAATAATTTTTGTATATTAGGATGTGGGTGACTATGTAAATGATTTGTGTTTTGATGATGAAGAAATAGAGAGTGATGAAACCATAGATCCAATGATATTGTTGGGTGAAACCAAGAAAAAGAGAAGAGAAAGAAAACTCAATGAGAAGTTGCTTGCACTTTCAGCTACTATCCCTGGCTTGAAAAAGAAGAAGGTTAGAGAAAAAAAAATTAATTATTTCATGTCACTTTTTCAATATAATCTCTTTTTCTATTAATTTAAATATATAAGTTATTATGTTTGGAAAGATAATAAGTATGGAAATATATGAGAATAATATTGCTCCTTTGTTTAAGGGAGTTGAAGAATTCATTTATTGCATGCTTGTTTGGGTTAATATTAATTGAAAAGTAACTAAATTGCTTTTTCTTTTTCTTGAAAGATATATGCCCCTTTAATTGTACTTTTATATAATTCTATTGGATAAAACTAGCTTATACTTTATAGTTCTGAAGATAGTTGTTTATTTATTGAAGAGTTCTAATAACTTATTTACCGATTCAAAAAACTAGGAGCTATTACAAGTTTGTGTTCTAGGATTATATTAATTCTTTAACCTATTCAATTATTATATGACTGAAAATACCAAAAATCGAAGACAGTAGAGAATATATTTCTTCACAAATATTGTAAAAGTAAAGAGTGAAATATAAATATAAGCAAGTTGATGAAAAAACAAAGTCAACGTCCAGCTGTTCAGTTAATTTTATAATAAATTTTAGAGGAAATGGGAAATTTTTAACTAATACGCAAAAAATAATAGTTAAAGTTTTATAAAAAAATAATAGTTAAAGAATTAATTAAAATGGTAAATTTTTATTGAAATTACTATATTAATCCTATATAGTATTTCTGAAAGAGATTATTCTCTCTACTTTTTCTAAAAGGAGAAAAATCTAGAAAAAACATTTCTAAACCGACAAACAAAAAGTAGATTTTCTACTACTGTTATATCACTATCCAACTTTGTATTCATCAAAGTTTAAGTAGAAGTCACAAACTTTGTATCAAAATATAAAAAATAAACGAAACTTGTATATTTTAAGAAGAAAACTTTTAACGTTTAAAAGATAGTTTGCTGGAAGTTACTTAAGTAAATTTTTAGAAATAAAAAAGCTTTCATTAAACTCACATTATTATATTACCAAAATAAATTAATTATCACCAACTCAAAGGATATATTAAAATAAATTTGAGTTTCTAAAAAGTATATTAAAATAAATGAATGAAAATTTGTTTAGTTATATTTGTATTTAATAAAATATTAATTTAATTACCCAAACTAAAAAATATATTAAGATAACTTTGAGTTTCCAAAAAAGTATATTAAAACACATGAATGGAAACTTTAATATCTGATTAGCTAATTAATAATTAAAAAATAAAATAACTATATAATATCACATATTCTTTTTAGTCATTTAAAAAATTTCAGTGAATTACACTTATTTTTCTAAAATGTTCAATTCTCTTAGGTACATATAGAACTATAACTACTTCTTAGATATAAGCTACAAACTCACAATTATATACTATAAACTTTCATTTACAAGCTGACAAACTGATTTTACCAAATAAACCCTAGTAACCTACAATGTTAAATATAGTGCTAACGAAATACACTACTATCATTTTTCAAAATAAGAATTGCATAGGAAGATAAACTTTAATAAATTGAGGAATATATTTGAAAATCAATTATTTTTTAATAAACTTGATAGAACTCATATACATCCATTTATATCTTTAAAGAAAAACATTAATAAATTAAATTGAGGAGTATATTTGAATATTAAATTTTCAACCTCACACTTGATAGTTGATACCACTCATATACATCCATTTATCTTTATATCTCACTTATATTTTTGTATAACACATGTTTATAAGCAAAGACAATTAAAACAACAAAATAACTTTGATTCTCAAGAAAAAATTTCCTAAATCAAAATCTTTGTATAATTTGTAGATGGACAATACTTCAATCCTAGACAAAGCTAGCAACTATGTGAAAGAACTTCAAGAACATGTAAGAGAGCTAGAACAAGAAGTTGGATCCCAAAGTTGTAAGAACAATGAAACCTCTTCATGCATTGAAGTGAATTCTGATTATTATGGTGAACCAAATAATCATGATAATATTATTCTTCCTGAAGTGAGAGTAAGAGTGTTACATAAAGAAGTGCTTATCATAATCCATTGTGAGAAACAAAAGAGCATTATGCTTCAAATATTGTCACATCTTGAAAATCTTCATCTCTCAATGGTCCATAACAGTGTCTTGCCTTTTGGGAAATCTACTCTTGAAATTACCATTATTGCTCAGGTATAAATTATTAATATGATGTTATTTTATTAAGTGTTATGTTTATTTATATTAGAAGGGATGGTATAAAGAGTTATATATACAGAGGATTCAATCAGTTTATACTTAATTTAAGTTACATTAGTTACACTCAATCTCATCCATTCATTTTCTTAGATCTAATAGAACAAATGGGTGAAACTTAAAAGTTATTTAAGATTTCTCTTTTTCTCTCTCATCACTTATTGCATTCACTCATTTGGTCTGTTAGATCTAAGAAAATGAATGGATGAGATTGAATTTAACTAGTGTAACTTAAATTGAGTGTAAACGGATCCCTCCTCATACACATATATATATATATATATATATATATGAGGAGATATATGTTTATACGCAAGTTAAGGTACACTAGTTACACTTAATCTCAATCATTCATTTTCTTAAATTCAATAGACCAAAAAGATGAAACTTAAAAAGTTATTTAAGATTTCTTTTTGTCTCTCTCATCACTTATTTCACTCACCCTTTTGGTCCGTTGAAGTTAAGAAAATCAATGACAAAAATTGAATGTAAGTAATGTAACTTGAGTATAAACATATCTTTTATATATATATATATATATATA